>NC_087209.1:74834420-74855405 GCF_015104395.2 Macrobrachium nipponense
AAGTTATTCGTTTTTTTAACATTAACTTTATCTTTTTAACTGTTATTATCAACGCTGCCTAATTGTCGAAAATTAATAACGCCCCAAATACCCATAGGAACTACAAAACATCGTACATTCGGTCATGATTCCTCTCACAAAAGATATATATATATATATATATATATATATATATATATATATATATATATATATATATATATATATATATATATATATATATATATATGTATATGAAGTGGAGTAGGCATGTTGCCAGGAACACCACCCGTGAAAACTTACTGGAAAGAGTTGTACATTACGTAGCAGCCCGCCTGCAGTATATATATATATATATATATATATATATATATATATATATATATATATATATATATATATATATATATATAATATATAGTATATATGTGTGTGTGTGTGTGGGCTTATGTGCGTATGCTATGCTGAATCTTTCTACATTCGCCGATAGTGTAATAAAATATATGCAAAGAATTCCTTTACTATCGCAGGTTAGAGAAAGCAATCGCATATGTATTGTCAAATGAATCTCTCTCTCTCTCTCTCTCTCTCTCTCTCTCTCTCTCTCTCTCTCTCTCTCTCTCTCTCTCTCTCTCTCTCTCGCTGAAGACAGGAAGGTCAGTTATTTAAGACCCCAGAGAAAATTTTGCTGAAAATGGAAGCACGTAATTCGCTGTCTCCCATTCAGATGCATCAAGACTAATCACTTTAGCGATCAAAGTCTTCTGCATGTTAATTCAGTAAGACTTGGGAGATATGTCTGGGCGATGAAAGAAACAGAGTCAGGGATTGTGCAAGAGTTGAACTGAGGAAGATGGAGATGTTAAATAGTTAAGTGAAAGAAAGAGAAGATTAAATTTCCGGGTACAGATGGTGGAAGAAATAGGAAAGGCTAACAAGAGTTGGTAACAGAAAAGGGATTCCACTGAATTATATTAACCAGTTTTGCTGGAATTTTCCTTCTTTTACGAATGAAGTATTAACATTGAGAGAGGGCGCCACAGTAACTGACTGTTGAATTAAACGGAACGAGTAGCTCTAACGAGTACCTGTCCCTGGTGTGCTGAGAACTTGTTCGCTTCAAATTGTTACTGGTTTAGTGTAGTCCCGCTGTTGTTTTACATTTAGCAGGCCTTATGCCAGCACAGGCTCTTGCTCCTAGAGCAGCCCGTAAAGTAGTCCCTCCTTCAAACCCACGCCCCTCAAAATTTGTCCTTTTACAGTTCGATTCTCGGGAATTCCACTCAGGGGTCAGAGATGTGTATTTCTGGTGATAAAAGTTCACTCTCGACGTGGTTCGGGAGTCACGTAAAGCCGTTGGTCCCGTTGCTGAATAACCACTGGTTCCATGCAACATAAAAACACCATACAAACAAACAAACAGGGAGACTGAAAAGTTACACATATTGCAGTAGGGTCACCTGGAAGCAGGACCTGGAAGTAGCTGCCTCTTTAGACGAAGCTTCGAAACCTGGATCAAGTTTTATGTTTATTCTGATTCTAGTACTTTGTTTGAGTCGTCTGTTTTCAAGCTTTAGGATTCTATTCTCAACTCTGCTTGACTTCTGGACGCAATAATGAGGTCCATTCCCGCTTGCACCGAACCGACAAGGTTTGTTTCAGTTTCCAGTATCACTCGGTTTACAATGTCAGGGATATTCCAATCCTTTACTCAGTCTTCGTCTTTTATCCTGGCTTGTGACTGACTTGAGCGTATGAACCCTCGTGGCGTGCATTCATTATCTTTCCGAAGTTCTTTGGTATGATTGATCTGTTAACATCGTTTTGTCGGCGCCTTCCCGTGAACGCCTTTGACAAGATGATCTGGAAGAGCGACCTGTATAATTCAGTCATTTCCTTCCCTTCCCTCGGAGAGTAATGGCCATCAAACCGTCCCTGGAACGCCTTTATCTTCGCAATAGTTTAATTGAACCTTAATTAGAATATGAGCGAAGGAAAAGGGGTGAAAGCTCTCTTGTGTTCGACATCTGGACCAGAGTCAGATGACGAACTTAATTTTGAAAGGAATTACACGAAAGAAGAATAGATCGTCAGTGAAAGTTATCTTTCAAGTGTGAGCAGTTATGGATCACGATGAGGCCTGGAAAACTAAGAGAATGAGAGAGAGAGAGAGAGAGAGAGAGAGAGAGAGAGAGAGAGAGACAGACAGACAGACAGACAGAGAGAGTTACAATATGCCCATCAGTTACAATCCTATTTCCTCCCAAAATTTTATTCAGCTCTTTTCTTTATTCTGAATTCCTAGTAAACAAAACTTTAGCCCGAGAGAGAGAGAGAGAGAGAGAGAGAGAGAGAGAGAGAGAGAGAAGTTACAATATGCCCATCAGTTACAATCACATTTCCTCCCAAAATTTGATACAGCTCTTGTCTCTAATCTGAATTTCTAGTGAGAGGAACAATTAGCCCTCATGTTTACGACATGTCTCCTTGTAAGCATTACGGACCTTTAAATATTTTATCAATGAATTTTCAATTCATTCATTTCAGGGGTCATGCGTCAGAAAGGGATAATAATTATTTCCTCATAAAAGGTCAAATTATCTCGCATCTCGATGCTTACAAAGAGGTAAGAACAAAGCTGAAAATCGAGATGAAGCCTACTTTTTAGGTTGCTTTTTTGGGGGATATAAATCGTTGATGGAGATTATCTCCACTACCCGGATGTGTGCAGGGGAAGAGAATGGTGGGGAAACTTTGGAGATCAGAGATCAGACACATTTCGGAGAACTTTGGAGAGTGAATGTGCAATAAACAAAATTCATTAAGAGAAACTTCACGAAAGTTCATCTCGACAGCTGTGAAGGTAATTTAAAAAAAAAAGTTGAGTAGTCATACGATGTAGATTACAGCCACTACAACTACTACTACTACTACTACTACTACTACTACTACTACCACCGCTACTAATAGGACAGTATACTAGTATTGCTATTACTACAACTACTATTTCATGATGATGCAGAACTAAATGTATAAGTACAAGAGATACACAGTTCATTTTACCGTCCGTCTATCCTTCTTTCTCATTAAAGGTACAGTCAAGATGAAATTCAGAATTTCAGCTATTTTAACATTGTTCGAAAATCAGACTTTCGGCCATTTTAACATTAATGTTCGAAATTCAAAATTTCAGCTATTTTAACATTATGTTCGAAAATCAGAATTTCGGCTATTTTAACATTATGTTCGAAATTCAGAATTTCAGCTATTTTAACATTATCTTCGAAAATCAGAATTTCGGCTATTTTAACATTATGTTCGAAATTAAGAATTTCGGCTATTTTAACATTATGTTCGAAATTCAGAATTTCAACTATTTTAACATTATGTTCGAAATTCAGAATTTCGGCTATTTTAACATTATGTTCGAAAATCAGAATTTCAGCTATTTTAACATTATGTTCGAAATTCAAAATTTCAGCTATTTTAACATTATGTTCGAAAATCAGAACTTTGGAGATTGACTGTACAATTAACAAAATTCATTAAGAGAAACTTCACGAAAGTTCATCTCGACGGCTGTGAAGGTAATTAAAAAAAAAAAAGTTGAGTAGTCATACGATGTAGATAACAGCCACTACTACTATTACTACTACTACTACTACTACTACCACCGCTACTAATAGGACAGTATACTAGTATTGCTATTACTACTACTACTATTTCATGATGATGCAGAACTAAATGTATCAGTACAAGAGATACACAGTTCATTTTACCGTCCGTCTATCCTTCCTTCTCATTAAAGGTACTGTCAAGCTGAAATTCAGAATTTCAGCTATTTTAACATTATCTTCGAAAATCAGACTTTCGGCCATTTTAACATTAATGTTCGAAATTTCAAAAAATTTCACTTTTTAACTTATGTTCGAAAATCAGAAATTTCGGTATTTTAACTTATGTTTCGAAATTCAGAATTTCGGCTATTTTATTATGTTCGAAAACCAGAATTTTCGGCATTTTTTAACATTATGTTCGAAATTCAGAATTTCGGCTATTTTAACATTATGTTCGAAATTCGAATTTAACCATTTTTAACATTAGTTCGAAATTCAGATTTCGGCTATTTTAACATTGTTCCCCCCCCCCCCCGAAATCAGAATTTCAGTATTTTAACATTATGTTCGAAATTCGAATGCGCTATTTTATTATGTTCGAAATCAGAATCGGCTATTTTAACATTATGTTGAAATTCAGAATTTCGGCTATTTAACATTATGTTTCGAAATCAGAATTTCGGCTATTTTAACATTAAATTGTTCGAATTTTTCAGAAAATTTCAAGCTTTTATTTTAACATTAATTCGGATCGAAAATCAGAATTCGGCTATTTTAACATTATGTTCGAAAATCGAAAATTTCAGCTATTTTAACATTATTGTGTCGGGAGAAAATCAGAATTTCGGCTATTTTAACATTATGTTCGAAATTCAGATTTCAGCTATTTTAACATTATGTTCGAAACAGATTTCGCTATTTAACATTATGTTCGAAATCAGAATTCGGCTATTTTAACATTATGTTCGAAAATTCAGAATTTCAGCTATTTTAACATTATGTCGAAATTCAGAATTTCGCTATTTTAACATTATGTGCGAAAATCAGACTTTCATCTATTTTATTATGTTCAAAAATTCAGAATTTCAGCTATTTTAACATTATCTTCGAAAATCAGAATTTCGGCTATTTTAACATTATGTTCGAATTCAAGAATTTCAGCTTTTAACATTACAAAATAGTTTCGAAAATCAGATTAAAATCAGCTATTTTAACATTATTTTCGAAAAGCAGAATTCAGTTATTTCAACATTATGTTCGAAAATTCAGAATTTCAGCTTATTTTTAAAATTCATTATGTTCGAAAAGCAGAAATTTAGTATTTTTACATTATGTTCGAAATCAGAATTTCAGCTTATTTTAACATTATGTTCGAAAATCAGAATTTCGCTATTTTACATTATGTTCGAAAATCGAATTTCAGCTATTTTAACATTTTATGTTCGAAAATCAGAATTTCAGCTATTTTTAACATTATTCGATCAGAATTTTCGGCTATTTTACTTATGTTCGAAAATCAGAATTTCAGCTATTTTACATTATGTTCGATCAGAATTTCAAGCTATTTTAACATTATGTTCGAAAATCGAATTTCATATTCAGAAATTTTAGCACTTATTTTTTAACTTTTATTATGTTCGAATCAGGAATTTTCAATTTTATTACAAAATGTTTGCTATAACATTATGTTCGAAATTTCAGAAATTTCAACTTATTTTAACATATTTGCTTATAACAATTATGTTTCGAAAATCAGAATTTCACTTTTATTACAAAATTTCAGTATTTTTCAGAAATTTTCAGCTTATTTTAACATAATGTTCGAAAATCAGAATTTCAGCTATTTTAACATTATGTTCGAAATTCAGACTTTCAGCTGTTTTAACATTATGTTCAAGTTGCAGGAAATGCACAACAACAATCTTTTCAACCAGTTCCCGGGTTGGTTTCATTGCGACCCGCTGCCCTTCACGCCAAATATTTCAAATATCTCTTTTCCTTTTAGGACCAAGCTATGGAAGCTTTTCCTCGAATTCATCTGAATTCTTTTAATCCAGTTATTTGGGCGTCTTGGTCGTAGCAGGAACGGCAGATGAGAACGATATGAAATGGAAAGATTCAAGCTTTAACAATTAGTGTGAATATTGTTCGTTTGGAATGCGCTCAGTGCTTCTCTTTTCACTTTCTTTGTCATTTTAATTCATTAATATGTGAAATTTATCAGTAAGGACGGTTTCACAACTTATCTTATCATTACACAATTATTAATGAATGGCAAAATCATTTTCTTGGGGAAGACGGTTGTTTGCAAAGTCGATCACTATGCCTTCAGAAGTCTGAGACTTGGTAGTCAAGATCTTCACATTTGCACACACACAGAGAGAGAGAGAGAGAGAGAGAGAGAGAGAGAGATCACACTGCTTGGTTGTCACTTCAGTCATGATTTGTTGGATGGCTTCACTATCTTCTGTCAAAGGGATACGCAGTGGATCTCATGCGGTGCACTGTAGCCATTACGCAAGGTTCTTTGCAGCGTGCCATCGGCCCCTAGCTGCTACCACTTTCGTTCCTTTTACTGTGCCTCCTTTCATATTCTCTTTCTTCATCTTATTTTCCACCCTCTCCTTACGTCTTGATTCATAGTGTAACTGCGAGGTTTTCCTCCTGTTACACCTTTCAAACCGTTTACTGTCAATTTCCTTCCGAACTTATGCCTTTGGCATAAGTTCTATGTTCAACTCGACTCAACAGAATTCGATCGCTCTGATCCATGTATCGAAATCTGTTTTGGACTGACTGATTTGTACGTACTAAAAGCACTCCAACCATTTTGAATGGTTAGTTTATTCAAACTATACAACGTAGGAGCCTTTGACGTGCAGCAAATGTGAGCTTCTAATGCCTAACCTTTTCACAAGTAGCCATGTCCTATAAATGTATTTTTTTTTCTAAATCTTACTCTTGTGGTTCTTGGGCCTCATTGTGACCTACTACACTTTGGCGAAAGCCCAATATTGTTTTGCACGATACACCTCGATGTCAGCCATTGGATGGCTCTTGATATCTTGCAATGCACATAAAGACTTTATATGAGGTTTTCTCTCCTCTAGGCTATAAGTAGCCCATTCACGATTCTATGAGCAAATGAGTGGATTCTTTAAGCATGATTCCTCTGAGGACAATAATATTAAAATATCCATTAGCATGTTAATAAACTAATGGCAATCGTTTTCGTGGATATATCATGTTTTATTCTTGAATAAATATTCAAACGAGAGTGTATATTTGCGTAAATGTTGCATGATTTCTGCCTTCATTGCAGTCATAATACAACCATTATTGTCATTGTTGTTATAAATATTATCAGAATCCTCTGAAAGAAAGAATATATAGATATAATGTAGAGAAAAGCGGTAAATGACACCAAAGAAAATGCTCATAGAAAACGTCCTCTTTCATCTTTTCTTTTTTCATTTTTCTTTCCAGAATCTCGATCTGGATTCTGTACACGAGAGACTCTCTCTCTCTCTCTCTCTCTCTCTCTCTCTCTCTCTCTCTCTCTCTCTCTCTCTCTCTGTAATTAACGACCAATTAAGCCATTTCAAAGTTAATAACATTGCGGGAAAGAAGTCGTTAGTGGATCCCTCAGAACTTTGGCTGACCGTGATGAGGACAGTACATGGAACTGGGTTAGATTCTCCGGGTCATTGTTCCAGATAAATCGCGGGTGTTAATCCCCGTGTCATGGCAAAGGTGTTTCAAGAAAGGGGAACACAAAGGGATCACGAAACAAAGGAGGCGAATATACGGGAGGGATGAGAGAGACGGGAAAAGATATTTTCATCGTTATTTTCCATTTTATGCTTTACATCTTTGGAAGGAGTGACCTCAGTGTCCTTTAAACCTTCACGACGCTCCATAATTTTCCCGCTAATCTGTTTACAACTCACTGTAGGTGAGTAGCTACCAGGTACGTGCTTCACTGCCTAGGTCACTAGAGGTATTTAATTCGTTTTTACCCGCAAAGGATCGATTTCTGGTTTTTCCGTGGTGAATCGAGGGTGATAACCACTGAACGAATGGAGCCTATATAATTATTATTATTATTATTATTATTATTATTATTATTATTATTATTATTATTATTATTATTATCATTATTAGGGAAAAACTCTCTATCACGAGAGTATATATAATGTTCTAAAGGGTCCACAATAATACAGTGTAAAAAGTCTGTGTATAATTTTGAAGACTTTAAAGAAAGCTTTCGAACCCTTCCCTGGGTTCATCTTCAGTCCAAATGAAGAATACGTTACGACAACTACAGAGGTAAATTTAAAAAACAGGAGACGTTGAAGATCGTGGACAACGGTCGTTAGCTCGTTAATGGGCCAGGTGAAGAAAGAGGGTAGTTAACAACAACTAGGTGATACCCTCTCCCCTATCAATCCTTCTGGCTGCAATCCTGTTGGATCTTCGTACAGGTTGTTGCAACATTACATGAAGTCCTTCATCCAAGGGCGTAGATTGGGCACCGTTTTCAGACTCCCCCGGGGCAGCGGTTACCTGGACAGGAATAGGCAAGCAGAGGCAGCATCAGGAGGGGGAAAAACAGAGCCTGTACTATAGTTAAAATCTTTTAAAAACATAATAGTAATTTAAAAATTAACAAATGGGTCTTCGTTGACAAAAGACTTGTTTCCTTTGAATGATTCTCCCAAACTTATAGCAGCTCCCCCGACTAGCCGTCTGACATTTACATTGTTACTTTTAAAGATAATTTTAGCCTCGTTCCAGTTGAGTCTATGATCATTCATGAATGCATGTGCTACTATTGCGCTGTTTTGTGATTGTAGTTCATAAGCTCGCTTATGTTCGCCCAAACGTATATCTAGTCCCCGTCCACTTTCACCAAAATATTTACTATTACAATCCATACACGGTAGTTCGTAAACGCCTGGGACTATGGGATTTTTATCATTGTTATTGTTTCTTACGAGGGAACGTCTTATTGTATTTACATATTTGCAGCCAGAAGGATTGATAGGGGAGAGGGTATCACCTAGTTGTTGTTAACTACCCTCTTTCTTCACCTGGCCCATTAACGAGCTAACGACCTCTGTACTTGTCGTAACGTATTCTTCATTTGGACTGAAGATGAACCCAGGGAAGGGTTCGAAAGCTTTCTGTAAAGTCTTCAAAATTATACACAGACTTTTTACACTTTGTATTATTGTGGACCCTTTAGAACATTATTATATTATTATTCATTATTATTATTATTATTATTATTATTATTATTATTATTATTATTATTATTATTATTAAGTTTCCCCGTACTAAGAGCTTACATGAAAGCAAACATAAAATAGCCAGACAAGGTAAGCAGATAACAAATGAACGCTAAGTTGAAAAGTATATCTTAGTTTAGCCAGGCCTACTGAGCTGGTTAACTACCCTCCCAGGGCTGGCCCGAAGGATTAGACATTTTTACTTGGCTAGAACCTATTGTTTATTTAGTAACGGGACTTACAGCTTATTGTGGGAACCGGACCACATTATATAATATAGCTCTGATTACTTGTTGGCAGAGCGGGGAAGCGGACTCGGACTACTAAATCGGCAGGCGAGGACGTAACCCACTCGTCCAACGAGGAACACAAATGAACACTACATACGATCAACCAAACAAAATCTTCTTTCAGTTTTCTTCTGAAGATTGAAAAAGAAACCCACAAAATCGCTTTGTAACTTGTTTACTTCTAAGTATTTACATTTAGTTTTACTACACACTCGAGTACTTTCAGGCCCTATCTGTGGCCCATTTTCAAGAGATGTTTGGGATGTTAGCCTGGGTCAAGGCCCAGCAGTCTTCTCTTGACCCAGGCTAACATCCCAAACATCTCTTGAAAATGGGCCACAGATAGGACCTGAAAGTACTCGAGTGTGTAGTAAAACTAAATGTAAATACTTAGAAGTAAACAAGTTACAAAGTGATTTTGTGGGTTTCTTTTTCAAACTACATACGATGATATCAGTGAAACAATATTCCCAGAAGGAAGTTTCTAATAAGTTGAAATACTATCAGCATATTGAATTAAGAGGAGAGAGAAAAGAAAATACAAATTGCACATTCAGTGTCAGAGAATTCATAACAATTATTATCTTTAAGTTCCTCATTAGACTAGTGGTTTTCGCGCTCGGCACTAAATCCGGTGGTCTGAAATTGGAATCTCAGCTCGGCCAAAGCGGAATCAGAGGAATTTATTTCTGATGATAGAAATTCGTTTCTCGATATAATGTTGTTCGGATCCCACAATATGCTGTAGGTCACGTTGCTAGGTGACCAATTGGTTCCTAGCCACGTAAAACTATCCAATCCTTCGGGCCAGCGTTATATAGGAGAGCTGTTCATCAGCTCAGTGGTCTGGTAAAACTAAGATATACTGATCTAGCAACGCAGAATATGGTATTCTAACAATCATTGAACTATGGAATACATGGGAAATTCGTATTTTGAATAGAAAATTAATTAAAAGCTGAAGAGGTTATTAATGCGGTTGATAAACTAACATTTTATATATCACGAAGAGAAGTTTAGCGTTTAAACACGATGAAAATTGGTCAATTCTTTGTAACTGTATTCTTAGGAAGAAGTATATCTTAGTTTTACCAGACCACTGAGCAGATTAACAGCTCTCCTACGGCTGGCCCGAAGGATTAGATAGATATTTCCAAGTGGCTAAGAACCAACTGGTCACCAAGCAACGGGACCAACAGCTTATTGTGGGATCCGAACGAATTATATCGAGAAATGAATTTCTATCACTAGAAATAAATTCCTCTCCTTCTGCGTTGGCCGAGCCGAGGATCGAACCTCGATCCACCGGATTGGTAGCCGAGCACGAAAACCACTCGCCCAACGAGGAAATATATTCTAAGAAAGGTATTATAGTTTCATTACCATTATTAATGTTGTTTTCATTTTCAGGGTGTAGAAACAGAGACAGGCAAGACTACCCAAAACACGTCCGTCCGTCTACCCAGGAATTACTGTGAATGAATTTCTTCCTCTTCTTGAAAAATGTCAGCGTATGTGATTCGAGAAACACCGAGGAGGAGAGAGAATCCCACATTCTGAGAGTGAAAGGTATGACACGACTTTTTTTTTTTTTTTTTTTTTTTAAGTAGTTGGCTCCTGAGTTGATGACGTCATCTCAGTGTTTAGTATTTTTGCTAAAAAGGAAAAGAACCAACTACTTATTTATAAATTAAATTATTCATATATATATTCCTAGCTCTTTATCTCGCAGTTTTATTTGAATATGGTCAGGGGAACACCGAGCAGCCCCGGAACACCCGTTAGGTCTCCTCTTCTCTCGTTCATTCTGTGGACATCAGGAAACCTCGGGTTGCATGAGTTACTAACTGAGCATCTCTCACTACCATCGAGCTTTGGAACTCTGTTCCTGCTCCCCTGCTCCCTAACTCTTCAAGATTCAGTTTGTCTCTCCCTCAGGAATTTAGCTTTACTTCTCTTCATTCCCCTTTAATTTCCTTGTCGCATTCGGGTCTGGGCTGGATAATGATTCACGGCTGCCTTTCACACTGGCCTCTCTTACATTAAGGAAAAGCTTGAAATACCGTCTCGAAGTTTTAGAGATAAGCAGGAATTTGATTTCATCTTTCTCCATCTGGCCTTCGGGTCTCATTGTAACCCACTGCGTTTGTTATTTCACCCTCCCCCCCACGCCCCCCCCCCCAGTTTGTAGCAAGTTCCGGTAACTTCTTGTCTTAGAGTTAACCCGAAGTCCAGCTGGCCTCTTTTATCCGGTCATATGGCCGCCGCCCCCGACGGCCACACTTGACTGAAGGAGTGACATATAAAAGCTTTGCTCTGTTATTCATGAACAACACGAACCTACAGGGCCATATGGGGCCACGATCTATTATTCATTACTAATTCATATATCGTTCATTTAATATCTACCGTTATGGTGGGTCGGTCTTCAATTTTTTCTTTTTCATTTAATTATTAATTATTTTTCTTTTTTTTATATATTTCTTCCTTTATTTGGCTATTTCTCTCGAGGGACTTTCGAAAGTCAGTTAGGTTTTCATAAATAATGAAGTCATTGCAGGGTCGATGCTGCATCTGGAGGTCAATAAATGTTATAATGTTGCACGGCATAAAATATATTCCTCCTGGGAACAGGGAGTTACAAAAGAAATGGAGAAAAGTAAAAAAAAAAAAAAAAAAAAAAATAAAAAAGTCTCCCAGGACGAGGAAGGGAAATATCGCGTAATATTTCCCAGGAAGTAAATTGTAATTCAGAGAACCTCCGTCTTTCTAATGTGTTCAAAGAAGGACGTCACTGGAAGAGATGTTGGGGAAAGATATTAACATTCTAGAATGGGAAGAATATTAAACGGGGAATGAATTTGCCTTTAACAATGTAAAAGGTGAAATTCAAATGGAATTTATTCGTTGATTATTATGACTACTTCAAAGGAGAGGAAATATTATAATTCTGTATTTTCTACATATGTAACAAACAATTGTAAAGAAAGAGGTTGGTAGCTTACGAAGCATAAAATATGTATTGCTGAATTTCGGGGTAGAGGTGTCAATAACGCTGTCGTCAGCTAAATATAGAAATTGGCAGAAACAGAATGTACTATTTCTACAGCATAATAATTTCTCGTAGTTGCACATTTCTTTTCATGTAAGTGACGATCTAAGGTATTTAATTTTGCATGATTACTTGTAACGTAACTGTAACATGTGAGAAAGGTACAAGGAAGTGACGGATAAAAGTCTCTCTCTCTCTCTCTCTCTCTCTCTCTCTCTCTCTCTCTCTCTCTCTCTCTCTCCCCTCCCTCTCTCCCATCAGTACCCTCTTCCTCACTCCCCTCCTCGTCCACGGCTCCCTCTTCTCCTCTCTCTTCCTCGGTCTCTCGTCTCTCTCCTCTCTCCTCTCCTCTCTTCTCTCTCCCCTCCTCTCCTCTTCTAAAGAAAGATTAATCATACTCAGCCTCCCAAACACCACTTCCTTACCCCAAGTCAAACTGAGGATGAAATTCTTCCTTTCCTGAAACAAACTTCGAGAAGATCCAATATTCCTCTCAGCCATTTCTATTCACACGAATTCTGGAGGCGACGGCTGCCTTATCAATTTCCCTTCATATGCGCGTGTGCGTGCGCGTGTTTGTTGACGTTATTTACCCAGGGTATACCGGAGTTCGTTTGGAATTTATTCTGGAGAGGGAGAATAATTTTTACACTGGGTCAGACCATCGAAGGAGGGTCCGGAATATGCAATAACAGAAAGTGTTACTTGCGTGGTCATGTTCTTGTTACCCTCAATTCTTTCTGCTTGTTTCGTACCTCGTCTGATTATGGTGCTATAGTGATTGACTATTTTACATGCTCTGCCCATGTACATATATATATATATATATATAATATATATATATATATATATATATATATATATATATATATATATATATATATATATATATATATACACATCATAATACGCACGGGTGCACACGCGAACACACATTTATATATACATAGAGAGAGAGAGAGAGTTAGAGTTATATGAATGCCCGTACAGTTAAACCCCAAGTCACGAAATGTATGGAGAATTCCAGTCCTCTCCATATTAATCCTTGTGTATTGAATTCATCAATTTCACTTTGGAAATAATCCGCCCTTATTCTGAGAAGCTTTGGTTTTATGTTTTATAACTCTTCTGGAAGAAAAATTTCTACTTTTTTTTTTTAATATTTGAAATATAAATCACAAAAGTCTGTTACTAGGTACGGTCTCTAGATTGTAGGTAATTGGTTTCAAAACCTTTAGAAGCGTTTGGAACGAAATGACGTCATTTGCCTATTTGGAACAACTTTTTTTTCGACTTTAGTAGGAGAATGTATTGTAATCCTTAAAATAATCTATTCGGAATTGTCGTCCTGTAGAACCTACAGGAAGAATATAGTTCCTGTAAAATTGCGTGATCCAAACGAGATACCTTTCCTTCTTAAGTCCTGTACACACATTCACATATCAAGCCCACGCGTGTTCACGCATATGAAACGGCTAAATGGATGGTTTGTCGGCGCGATCGAGTGGATACGTGTCACAGGCTGATGGCCGAAAGTCAACATAACGACGCCTTACCGTAAGTACGAAGTAATGCGTAATAAGCCTACGCAATGCGCATGATTGATGGGACGCTTTCGTTAATTGCCACGACTATAGGCTACATCCCCACAAGTAGTGCGTGGCCGAGCAAGTATCACCGACGTACGTATACCGTACGTGTAACGACCTCACACGACGTCCTCACGTACAAAAGGGCCGTGCTGCATACGTGTGCTTGCAGTTCCATTCACCCCCTACTTGCAACAAGAAGTATTCCCCTGCTGCTAAATCAACATGGAGAACATTGACGACATCTTTGCCCTTATAACACGAGCAAACAGACACATAACCCAGGTAATGGAGGCCGTCGTGGAGTATGTGCAATGCATGGTAGTAGTGGTGGAAGTTGTGGAGGCCTACATTGCAATTGAAAATCAGATAAAAAAAAAAAAAGAGGAGGAGGGGGAGGGTTTGGTTTTGGCTAGGCCGTACCTGCAAAGAAGAGTGGAGCTACAAGGCGTTACAAGGAGTTACAAGGATTAGAATGTCTCAAAGACTTGTTAGTCCATCCGACGGGACATCGTGTGCTCACTTATCTGTAGGAGCAGGTTTTACTGTGCATTCACAGTGTCCTAATGATTTTTTCTAGCTTTCTTTTAAACTCTTCCACACTGTTGCTGTTTACAACTTTTGGTAGTTCCTCGCTGGAAGAGTGGTTTTCGCACTCGGCTGCCAATCCGGTGGTCCGAAGTTCGATTCTCGGCTCGGCCAACGCGGAATCAGAGAAATTTATTTCTGGTGATAGAAATTCATTTCTTGATATACAGTAGTTCGGATCCCACAGTAAGCTGTAGGTCCCGTTGCTTGGTGACCAATTGGTTCCTAGCCACGTAAAAATATCTAATCCTTCGGGCCAGCCCTAGGAGAGCTGTTAATCAGCTCAGTGGTCTGGTAAAACTAAGATATACTTAACTTTAACTTACAACTTTTGGTAGCAGTTTATTCCACGTGTCACATATCTTGTATGTAAAGAATTTCCCACAATGGTATTTGATGTATCTCTTCAGTTCTAGTTACCACCCATTATTTCTTGTCTGGTTTTCGTTTAGTGTAAATAGGTTACTGTCTACTTTTATTATGCCTTTCAGTACTTTAAATGTTTCTATCAGCTGTCCTCGCAATCGTCGTGGATTCTAAGTACTTGGAAATAATGACTCCAAGGTCCTCCTCTTGTTCTACACTGTTTATGTCATTCCCAAGCAGCATGTAGCTGGCATGATTTTTGTCGTCCATTCAGTGAGAGGAGAGAGAGAGAGAGAGAGAGAGAGAGAGAGAGAGAGAGAGAGAGATGTTGGCAGCATCCTTGGTTTAAAAGATATATATATATATATCTATATCATATATATATATACGTATATATATATATATATATATATATAGTATATATGATACTATATCATATAGTATATATATATATATATATATGATATATATATATATCTATATATATATAGATATAATATATATATCTGTATATATAGATATATATATCGTATATTATATATATATATTATATTTATATATATTATATATTTTTATAATATTTATATATATAATATACAGAGAGAGAGAGAGAGAGAGAGAGAGAGACGGTATGCTTAATGAGAAAGCGTTAAACATTGATCTCACAGCGTTATCTATTGTGATATTTTAGATTTGCTTCTTTTTCATAGATTTCTTTCTTCACGCCAATGAATGAAATATAACCTAATTTTGTTAACTTTAATATCAAATGTAAATATCAAGGTATATTTGAAGCTGACATACGATTCCCTCCTTTCATTTTGATTCATATCATGAGAGAGAGAGAGAGAGAGAGAGAGAGAGAGAGAGAGAGAGAGAGAGAGAGAGAGAGAGAGAGAGAGAGCATTCCCTCAACTGTCCCAACGCAACATCCTGAAAGACTACTCTTCATCTCCTGCCGGTTCCGTTACTTGGCAGGAGAATTTTTGTTAATCTTCATTTATATGTTTGTGACTTTATATTTTATATTTGCTATACTTATTTCTCTGCCTTATTTGTTACTTTGTACGTCGACTTCCTTATTTTTTCATGTCCGCGCTTTTTATTTTCCATTTGTATTTCAGGTAAGAGTTTTTTAATTGTATCTTATTTTGCATAATGTCTTATTTGTTTTTATTCTCAGTTCATTTTGGTTCAGATATTTGTTTTAGTTCATTGGATAACCATTACTGTTTGATTATATGTTATTTTGTATATTCATATTTATTCGTTTTCCTTGTATGTAAGTTACTTTCAACTATATAGTTGTTTGCATGTCTTATTTGTGTTATTATTCTTATTTCATTTGGTTAATTTGATGGTTTTTAGTTTATTGAAGAAAAGTTATGTTTCAATTATATGTTTATTGTTTATACCAAATACTAATATATAATTTTAAACATAAGATAATACAAAAAATATTCATTTTGTTACATCAGATTTATACATTAATGTTAAAAGAATGACACATATAAAATAAAAAAATATATATATCTGTTTACATTCATACTTATACATTAATCAATTCACACACAAAAAATAACAATATATCCAAATACAGATACAAGTTTTCGTGGAAGCTGCTACTCGGTAGCGAAATGTTGACGTCACTGGGTGTGCACGAAACTCCAGGTTGCAATAGTTGGGCCTGCAGCATCGCCACCTGTTGCGCCGTCAGGTTGAGAGACTGGGTCATACCCCAGTGGCACACATATTGAAGTCGAAGCAGGAGAGGGAGCTGTGGGCACTGGCGGAGCGTCCCAAAGGGCTTCGGCTTGGGTGTGGGGTATCAGCTGACGTGGGGGTCTCATGATGCCCTCTTTCGTGGCCCTCACAAAGCGCTGTATGGTGGAGAGGAACTCCACCTTCAGTGCCACCCTTAGCTCGGGCCTCACCTCCACACAGCCGTCAGCCAAATCGTCCAGTACTAAAAGCTGGGGTCACCCTCGGGTTTGATGACCCCCTCTAGCCTTTCCCGAGCCGAGTCAACCTTCTGTAGCAACACCTCTAGGATCCCACTTGACGTCGTGCCCGGTTTCCGAGACTTCCTTGACCACGGCTCATCGGTGGCTGAGGACGGTTCATTGGACGAAGAGGGACCTGGCGTGCCGCTGAGCGCAGGATCACAAAGGGCAGGATCAGCAAGAGCAGGACCATGGGCAGGAGGGTGAGCGGAAGCAGCTGCAGCAGACTGTAAAGAGATGGAACATATATGAGAGAATGTAAATAAATGTAGTGTGATTGAGAAGATAATATTTAATACGTGAATAAACCATGCAATAAAGTTTGTCACTAATTTACTGAACAACGAAACAATAAGATAAGACATACCATCGGAAGTCCCAAGACCTTGGACTTTTTTTGTTGGACGGTGTGGGGCTTGAGGAAGTGGAATATATCTAATATCCACTTCTCACGGTCCATCAGTCGTCTCTTGGCCCCCTGACCACTTCTTACTACAGTGAGGCGTCCAAAGCTGGTCCTGAGGGAGGTGAACTAGGTGTGGAGTTCAGGGCCTGACACAGGAGGATCGAGTGACCTCCCTTTCTCCTCAAACGCCCTACACACCTTCGCCTTATCTTTGCACTCCCTCAGGCCCCTGTTGTATAAAAATTCGGCCTTCTGCTCCAACCACTCCCCCACCAGCCTCTCATTTTCGTCTGAGAGGATGACAGAAGGGTTCTTCTTCCGGCCTGCCTTTTCAGTCCCAGGGGCGGTGCCGTTAGCAGTTTCCTCTGCAGCGTCGTCGTCGTCCAGGGCGCCATGCTTGTCGCCGTAGAGGCTGCTGTTACTGGCCATGTCCGTGTCCACCTCGTCAGCCTCTTCAAGGTGTATCACCACATCCTCCTCCTCCATGGTGCCTGCAGGGGTGCCTGTAGCAGGTGGTCTCTTCGTAGAGGCCGTCTCAGTTCCTGACTGGAATTTAAGCCCTTTTCGCTGTCTCTTAGTGATTTCTTTCGGCATTAGTCTACTGACGAAGGCATTGATTGGGCTGCTGCTTGTCCGGTAGAGGAACTGATGCCGTATGCCCACCGCTCGGCGTTTTATACACCCGACTCAGCGGGAGTCATCGTAAATGGTTCTGAGGGAAGCAGTGCTGTTGTTCCATATGTTCCCGAACCGCGTGGGGACCCAAGCTGTGGTTGGTGGGATCGGAACCGTAGCAGGAGACCACACGTCTGGAGCAGCCCAAAATGACAGTTGGCGTGAGCAGACACGTATCTTTTGAACATGTCAAAGCATGCGTGGCTCCTCATGCATGCTGGGATCTTTCGTAGCGACCTCCCGATTCCGCCCCGAATGCCCGCGATCATAATTACATATTACGGGATATTTTCGTAGTATTTTCCGTTCATGTGTGGGCATGCGTGACTTGATATGGGAATGTCTGAACAGGTCACATTTTCACTTTACCTCTCGATCCGAAATAACCCATTCCTGGGGGACTGCGCCCTACCTGCTGTGTAGAAAGATTGTCTTAGCAAATGGTGGCTCTATTAGGGGGGAGGAGGGCGAACCCCTAATACCCTATGTCATTGAATCTTTGAAGTGATGGACAAGCTCTCGTTCCAGCCGACGTTCCAGACCAGAGCAAAGAAAGCCTGGAAATGTCACCTCTGTTGCCCGAGTCACTTTATTTCGAATTAAGTATGAAGATCTAATCAGTCATGCAAGGAATGACTTCTTTTTCTTGTAAAATTACCATCGTAGCAGATGTAGTCAGAATTCAATTTTTATTCTAGTCTGCGCAAACGTTCATCAGATTGTCTTCGTTTTATGATGAATATTTGTATACCAACTAATGCCAGCTGCTAACTAAAAATCAATATTAAATCAAGCACACCATTCTTCATTACAAAATTAAGCTGCACAGCGAATAAAGTGTCACTTTTGCACACAACTTCTTTCGTACTAAGCTTCCTCAACAATCCTCCATTCTCGAAGAGGAAAGCGAATGAAAAGAGAACGCAAGAATTCCCTCCGCAACACACAAGAAAAGACGCGTATGGAAGAAGCCTTAGCGCAATGTTTACACATCTTCGGCGACGCTGGAAGCCATTGGAGGGAATATCTTGTCAGTCTGGAATCAGGTGAGACACATCTTGACTTTGCTTCTCCGTTCTGGGATGCTCTGGTCGGATTTCTCAGATGACAGGGATGCTGCGGATTTCCTGGAACGTTTCCCAGTGGGCCATGAGAGAGAGAGAGAGAGAGAGAGAGAGAGAGAGAGAGAGAGAGAGAGAGAGAGAGAGAGAGAGAGAGAGAGAGAAGGTGGTTTGGTAGGGCGGGCGGTTGGGTGGATGGAATCCATTGCATTTTACTTGTAGTCTTATGTCACAATGAACTCTTTTGCATTAGGAAAACAGCTGACCGAACAGAAGGCAAAAAGGAAAAGTATTTACAGAAAGTATTACAAATATATCCGCAAACTTTATCTTACTTCCTGTTATTCATACACACACATATACACGCACGCAACATGTTGAATAAGGCACATCACACTGTAGACACATTTTAAGTAAATAAACCTGATTTTATTATATGTCTTTGTTAACTAATGTGACCAAGAAAAAGCTTACAGGACAAAAGGCAAAATAATAATTACTAACAGGTATCATCAGGGAAAGGCTATACAACTACCTAGAGGAGACAAACACCATCCCTCACCAACAGAAAGGCTGCAGAAGGAAGTGTAGGGGCACAAAAGACCAGCTCCTGATAGACAAAATGGTAATGAAGAACAGTAGGAGAAGGAAAACCAACCTAAGCATGGCATGGATAGACTATAAGAAAGCCTTCGACATGATACCACACACATGGCTAATAGAATGCCTGAAAATATATGGGGCAGAGGAAAATACCATCAGCTTCCTCAAAAATACAATGCGCAACTGGAATACAATACTTACAAGCTCTGGAATAAGACTAGCAGAGGTTAATATCAGGAGAGGGATCTTCCAGGGCGACTCACTGTCCCCACTACTCTTCGTAGTAGCCATGATTCCCATGACAAAAGTACTACAGAAGATGGATGCCGGGTACCAACTCAAGAAAAGAGGCAACAGAATCACCATCTGATGTTCATGGACGACATCAAGCTGTATGGTAAGAGCATCAAGGAAATAGATACCCTAATCCAGACTGTAAGGATTGTATCTGGGGACATCAGATGGAGTTTGGAATAGAAAAAATGCGCCTTAGTCAACATACCAGAAAAAGGCAACCCAAAAGTAAACGAGAACTGACAAGGGATAAAGTTACCTAGATGGGAGCAACATCAAAACACATAGATTGAGGGACAGGATACAAATACCTGGGGAATAAGTTGGAGGGGAAGGAGGAAGATTATAAAACAACCAAGAGATGAAGGACACGATCAGGACAAAGAATATTAGCAGAGACTCAAGGCGATACTCAAGTCAAAAAACTCAACGCCGGTAAATACGATAAAAGGCATAAACACATGGCAGTGCCAGATAATCAGATACAGCGCAGGAATAGTCGAATGGACGAAGGCAGAACTCCGCAGCATAGATCAGAAAACCAGGAAACATATGACAATACACAAAGCACTACACCCAAGAGCAAATACGGGCAGACTATACATAACACGAAAGGAAGGAGGGAGGGGACTACTAAGTATAGAGGACTGCGTTAACATCGAAAACAGAGCACTGGGGCAATATCTAAAAACCAGTGAAGACGAGTGGCTAAAGAGTGCATGGAAGAAGGACTAATAAAAGTAGACGAAGACCCAGAAATATTACAGAGACAGGAGAAAGACAGAAAGAACAGAGGACTGGCACAACAAACCAATGCACGGACAATACATGAGACAGACTAAAGAACTAGCCAGCGATGACAATTGGCAATGGCTACAGAGGGGAGAGCTAAAGAAGAAAAGAAACTGAAGGAATGATAACAGCGGCACAAGATCAGGCCCTAAGAACCAGATATGTTCAAAGTACGATAGACGGAAATAACATCTCTCCCATATGTAGGAAGTGCAATACGAAAAATGAAACCATAAACCACATAGCAAGTGAATGCCCGGCACTTGCACAGAACCAGTACAAAAAGAGGCATGATTCAGTGGTCAAAAGCCCTCCACTGGAGCCTGTGCAAGAAACATCAGCTACCTTGCAGTGATAAGTGGTACGAGCACCAACCTGA
>NC_087209.1:74855905-74865905 GCF_015104395.2 Macrobrachium nipponense
TTCGCAGTGACAATGTAAAGCAATTGTTAGGAGAGGGTTAGAATATATATATATATATATATATATATATATATATATATATATATATATATATATATATATATATATGGTTGTGTTTATGCGTGTATGGGCGCACATGCAGATATACCCTTCGCACGTCTATCAGAAAAACGTTTTGAAGACGTCTGAGTCATGGGCATGATATACTGCTTATCAAGCAGTCAACTGCGCAGAACTGTCTATAATGCAGTCTTAATGGGACAGGTTTAGTGTCTTTAAGCGCTGAGGTATTGACTTCAGAATGCTTCCAGATGGACACCACTCGGGAATTCAAGCACTGTTCCTATTCCGTTCCAACATTTTTCAAGAAGTCTCTCTCCTCTCTCTCTCTCTCTCTCTCTCTCTCTCTCTCTCTCTCTCTCTCTCTCTCAAGACAAGCTTCTCTATTCAAATTGTGTTGATTTCTGTATATTTTTTTTCTTGACAATGTATCTGTTTTATCTGCAAATGTGAAATCTTTTTTTTTTTTTTTCTTATCTGACAGTAAAATTAATTTGAAATCTAGAGTAGCGAAGTTCTAAGAATAGCTATTAATTCTTTTTCTGTTTTCGTAATCAAAGCTAATCGTTTTTTTTTAATATTAACTTTATCTTTTTTAACTGTCATTATCAACGCTGCCTAATTGTCGAAAATTAATAACGCCCCAAATACCCATAGGAACTACAAAACAATCGTACATTCGGTCATGATTCCTCTCACAAAAGAGAGAGAGAGAGAGATGAGAGAGAGAGAGAGAGAGAGAGAGAGAGAGAAGAGAGAGAGGGGGGACCTGGTGAGCTGGTGTTATAACACTCGCATCGTCAGCAAGAACGCATTAGGAACGTTCTTTATGCATGTATATATATATATATATATCATATATATATATATATATATATATATATATATATATATATATATATATAATATATATATATATATATATATGAAGAGGAGAAGGCATGTTGCCAGGAACACACCCGTGAAAACTTACTGGGAAGAGTTGTACATTACGAAGCTATCCGCCTGCAGTAATATATATATATATATATATATATATATATATATATATATATATATATATATATATATATATATATATATATATATATATATATATATATATATATATATATATATGTGTGTGTGTGTGTGTGTGTGTGTGTGTGTGTGTGTGTGTGTGTGTGTGGGCTTATGTGCGTATGCTATATGTTGAATCTTTCTACATTTGCCGATAGTATAATAAAATATATGCAAGAATTCCTTTACTATCGCAGGTTAGAGAAAGCAATCGCATATGTATTGTCAAAAGAATCTCTCTCTCTCTCTCTCTCTCTCTCTCTCTCTCTCCTCTCTCTCTCGCTGAAGACAGGAAGGTCAGTTATTTAAGACCCCTAGAGAAAATTTTGCTGAAAATGGAAGCACGTAATTCGCTGTCTCCCATTCAGATGCAGCAAGATTAATCACTTTAGCAATCAAAGTCTTCCGCATGTTAATTCAGTAAGACTTGGGAGATATGTCTGGGTGATGAAAGACACAGGGACAGGGATTGTACAGAGTTGAACTGAGGAAGATGGAGATATTAAATAGTTAAGTGAAAGAAAGAGAAGATTAAATTTCCGGGTACAGACGGTGGGGAGGAAATAGGAAAGGCTAACAAGAGTTGGTAACAGCAAAGGGAAAGGGATTCGATGAATTATATTAACCAGTTTTGCTGGAATTTTCTTTTTTCTTTTAACGAGGGAAGTATTAACAGTGAGAGGGCGCCACAGTAACTGACTGTTCAATTAAACGGAACGAGTAGCTCTAACGAGCACCTGTCCCTGGTGTGCTGAGAACTTGTTCGCCTCAAATTGTTACTGGTTTAGTGTAGTACCGCTGTTGTTTTATATTTAGCTGGCCTTATGCCAGCGCGGGCTCTTGCTCCTAGAGCAGCCCGTAAAGTAGTCCCTCCTTTAAAACCACGCCCCTCAAAATTTGTCCTTTTACAGTTCGATTCTCGGGTATTCCACTCTGGGGTCAGAGATGCGTATTTCTGGTGATAAAAGTTCACTCTCGACGTTGCTGAATTACCATTGGTTCCATGCAACGTAAAAACACCATACAAACAAAAAACAAACAAAAGCGTGCCTAGGCAAGATCTATGGACAAAGATAGTTTGCATAAGCAGACAGTGAAGGGAACCATCTTTGCCAGGTGTGAATTACATCGGGGCAGGTAAGAGTTGGGACACTGTACCTTCTGACCGAGATGATTTGGAATATTCTGCCTGCGTAGTGCGTCATTAGCTATCCATTTGATTTCGAAGGGAGGTCTTTCTCCTTGGGGACTAAAGTCTTTCAGACTCTCACAAGGCAGCCTGGGCTAAACCAAGTCAGGGAGACTGAAAAGCGCCTCGGTGACGTGGTCGGTATGGTGTTGGTGTGCCATCTCGGTGGCCGCGAGTTCGATTCTCGGACATTCCGTTGAGGTGTGAGAGATGTGTATTTCTGGTGATAGAAGTTCACTCTCGGCGTGGTTCGGAATTCACGTAAAGCCGTTGGTCCCGTTGCTGAAAAACTACTGGTTCCATGCAACGTAAAAACATACAAACAAACAAACAGGGAGACTGAAAGGTTACACACCTTGCAGTAGGGTAACCTGGAAGTAGCTGCCTCTTTAGACGAAGCTTCGCAACCTGGATCAAGTTTTATGTTTATTCTAATTCTAGTACTTTGTTTGAGTCGTCTATTTTCAAGCTTTGGAATTCTATTCTCAACTCTGCTTGACTTCTGGACGCAATAATGAGGTCCATCACCGCTTGCACCGAACCGACAAGGTTTGTTTCAGTTTCCAGTCTCACTCGGTTTACAGTGACAGGGATATTCAAATCCTTTGCTCAGTCTTCGTCTTTTATCCTGGCTTGAGACTGACTTGAGCGTATGAACCCTCACGGCGTGCATTCATTATCTTTCCGAAGTTCTTTGGTATGATTGGATCGTTAGTATCGTTTTGTCGGCTCTCCCTCCGTGAACGCCTTTGACAAGATGATCTGGAGGAGCGACCTGTATAATTCAGGTCATTTCCTTCCCTTCCCTCGGAGAGTAATGGCCATCAAACCGTCCCTGAAAACGCCTTTATCCTCGCAATAGTTTAATTGAACCTTAATTAGAATATGAGCGAAGGAAAAGGGGGTGAAAGCTCTCTTCGTGTTCGACATCTGGACCAGAGTCAGATGACGAACTTAATTTTGAAAGAAAATTACACGAAAGAAGAATAGATCGTCAGTGAAAGTTATCTTTCAAGTGTGAGCGGTTATGGATCACGATGAGGCCTGGCAAACTAAGAGAACGAGAGAGAGAGAGAGAGAGAGAGAGAGAGAGAGAGAGAGAGAGAGAGTTACAATATGCCCATCAGTTACAATCATAATTCCTCCCAAAATTTTATTCAGCTCTTTTCTCTATTCTGAATTCCTAGTAAACAAACCTTTAGCCCTCGAGAGATGAGGGAGAGAGAGAGAGAGATAGAGAGAGAGAGAGAGAGAGAGAGAGAGAGAGAGAGAGAGTTACTTTCATATTTCCTCCCAAATTTTTATACATTTCTTTTCTCTAATCTGAATTTCTAGTGAAAGGAACAATTAGCCCTCATGTTTTCGACATGTCTTCCCTTGAAGCATTACAGACCTTTAACTATTTCATCATTATTTTCAATTCATTCATTTCAGGGGTCATGCGTCAGAAAGGGATAATGATTTCCTCATAAAAGGTCAAATTATCTCGCATCTCGATACTTACAAAGAGGTAAGAACAAACAAAGAGGTAAGAACAAAACAAAGGGGTAGAACAAAGCTGAAAATCGAAATGAAGTCTACTTTTTAGGTTGCTTTTTTGGGGGACATAAATCGTTGATGGAGATTATCTCCACTACTCGGATGTGTGCTGGGGAAGAGAATGGTGGGGAGAACTTTGGAGATCAGAGATCAAAGACACATTTCGGAGAACTTTTGAGAGTGAATGTGCAATAAACAAAATTCATTAGGAGAAAATACACAAAAGTTCCTCTCGCTAGCTGTGAAGGTAATTTAAAAAAATAAAGTTGAGTAGTCATACGGTGCTGATAACAGCCACTACTACTATACTACTACTACTACTACCACCGCTACTAATAGGACAGTATGCTAGTATTGCTATTACTACTACTAATATTTCATGATGATACAAAACTAAATGTATCAGTACAAGAGATACACTGTGCATTTTACCGTCCGTCTATCCTTCCTTCTCATTAAAGGTACAGGCAATCTAAAATTCAGAGTTTCAGCTATTTTACATTATGTTCGAAAATCGGAATTTCAGCTATTTTAACATTTATGTTCGAAATGCAGAATTTCAGCTATTTTAACATCATGTTCGAAAATCAGATTTTCAGCTAGTTTAACATCATGTTCGAAAATCAGAATTTCAGCTATTTTAACATTGTTCTAAATTCAGAATTTCAGCTATTTGAACATCATGTTCGAAAATAAGATTTTCAGATATTTTAACATTATGTTCTAAATTCAGAAATTTCAGCTAGTTTTAAACATTATTTCCGAAATTCAAAGTTTCAACTATTTTAATATTAGTTCGAAATCAGAATTTCAGCTATTTTAACATTATGTTCGAAAATCAGAATTTCAGTATTTTAAAACTTATGTCGAAATTCAGAATTTCAGCTATTTTAACATTATGTTCGAAAATCAGAACTTTCAGCTATTCTAACATTATTTCGAAAATCGAAAATTTCAGCTAGTTTTAAACATGTTCGAAATTTTGAATTTCAGCTATTTTAACATTATGTTCGAAAATCAGAATTTCAGTATTTTATGATGTTCGCAGAATCAGACTTTCAGCTATTTTAACAATTATGTTCGAAAATTTTCAGAATTTCACCTATTTTAACATTATGTTCGAAATCAGGAATTTCAGCTATTTTAACATCATGTTCGAAAATCAGAAATTTTCCAGCTTATTTTAACATTTGTTTCGAAAATCAGAATTTCAGCTATTTTTTTAACATTATGTTCGAAATTCAAAGTTTCAGTATTTTAACATTTATGTTCCCCCCCCCCCCGAAAATCAGACTTTAAGCTATTTCTAACATTATGTTGAAACCCTCAGACTTTCAGCCCATTTTTAAACATGTTCGAAATTTTGAATTTCAGCTATTTTAACATGATTCGAAAATCAGAATTTCAGCTATTTTTAACATGATGTTCGAAGAATCAGACTTTCAGCTATTTTAACATTATGTTCGAAAATCAGAATTTTCACCTATTTTAACCATTATTCGAAATCAGAATTTCAGCTATTTTTAACATCATGTTTCGAAATCAGAATTTTCAGCTATTTAACATTATGTTTCGAAAATCAGAACTTCAGCTATTTTAACATTATGTTCGAAATTTCAGAATTTCAGCTATTTTAACATTATGTTCGAAATCAGACTTTTCAGCTATTTCAAAAATTATGTTCGAAAATCAGATTTCAGCTATTTTAACATTGATGTTTCGAGAAAATCAGACTTTTCAGGCTATTTTAACATTTTATCGTTTCGAAAATCAGAATTTTCCCTATTTTAACATTATGTCGAAAATCAGATTTTCAGCTATTTTAACATCATGTTCGAAATCCGAATTTCACCTATTTTAACTTATGAAAATGTTTCGAAAATCATTTCGCAATTTCTTTTAACATTATGTTCGAAAATCAAATTTCAGCTATTTTAACATATGTTTCGAGAATTCAGACTCAGCTTTATACAATTATTCGAAAATGAAATTTCACATTTTAACTTATGTTCGAAAATCATTTCAGCTATTTTAACATGTTCGAAAATCAGAATTTCACCTATTTTAACTTATGTGTCGATTTTCAAGAAACTTTCAGCTATTTTAACATTATTCGATTTCACTTATATTTTATTATTATGTTCGAAAATCAGAATTTCAGCTATTTAACATTATGTTAAAATAGCTTCCCGGGTGGTTTCATTGCAACCCGCTGCCCCCTCCCGGCAAATATTTCAAATATATCTTTTCCTTCTATCACCTAGATGGAATGGAAGTGTTTTCCTCGGATTCATCTGGATTCTTTTATCCAGTTATTTTTGGGCGTTTTGCTCGTAGCAGAACGCAGATGGAACGATATGGGAAGGGAAAGATTCAAGCTTTAACAATTATGTGAATATTGTTCGTTTGGAATGCGCTTAATGCATCTCTTTTCACTTTCTCTGTCATCTTAATTCATTAATATGTGAAGTTTATCAGTAAGGACGGTTTCACCCCTTATCATTACACAATTACTAAAAATGGCAAAATCATTTTCTTGGGGAAGACTGTTGTTTGCAAAGTCGATCACTATGCCTTTAGAAGTCTGAGACTTGATAGTCAAGATCTTCACATTCGCACAGAGAGAGAGAGAGAGAGAGAGAGAGAGAGAGAGAGAGAGAGAGAGAGAGATCACACTGCTTGGTTGTCACTTCAGTCATGATTTGTTGGATGGCTTCACTATCTTCTGTCAAAGGGATATGCAGTGGACCTCATGTGGTTGCACTGGTTTAAGCCATTACGCAAGGTTCTTTGCAGCGTGCCTTCGGCCCCTAGCTGCAACCACTTTCGTTCCTTTATTGTGCCTCCTTTCATATTCTCTTTCTTCATCTTACTTTCCACCCTCTAACATCCCCTTACACTTGAATCATAGTGCAACTGCTTTGAGGTTTTCCTCCTGTTACTCGTTTCAGACCTTTTACTGTCAATTTCCTTATCAGAGCTGAATGACCTCATAGGTCCCAGCGTTTTGGCCTTTGGCATAAATTCCATATTCAACTTAACAGAATTCTATCGCTCTCATCCATGTATCGAAATATGTTTTGGACTGGCTGATTTGTACGTGCTAAAGCACTGCAAGCATTTTGAATAGATAGTTTATTCAAACTATACAACGTAGCAGCCTTTGACTTATAGCAAAAGTGAGCTTATAATTCCTAATCTTTTCACAAGTAGCCATGTCCTATACATGTATTTTTTTTCTAAATCTTGCTCTTGTGGTTCTTGGGCCTCATTGTGACCTACTACACTTTCGCGAAAGCCCAATATTGTTTTGCACGATACACCTCGATGTCAGCCATTGGATGGCTCTTGATATCTTGCAATGCACATAAAGACTTTATATGAGGTTTTCTTTCCTCCAGGCTATGAGTAGCCCATTCACGATTGAATAAGTAAATGAGTGGATTCTTTAAGTATGATTTCTTTGAGGACAATAATATTAAAATATCCATTAGCATGTTTGTAAACTAATGGCAATCGTTTTCGTGGATGTAACATGTTTTATTCTTGAATAATATTCAAACGAAAGAGTATATTTTGCTTAAATGTTGCATGATTCTGCCTTCATTCCAGTCATAATACTACCATTATTGTCATTGGTGTTATAAATATTATTAAAATCCTCAGGAAAAAAGAATATATAGATAAAATAGTTAAAAGAAGTAAATGACACCAAAGAAAATACTCATAGAAAACGTCCTCTTTCATCTTCTCGTTTTTCATTTTTCTTTCCAGAATCTCGATCTGGATTCTATACACGAGAGACTCTCTCTCTCTCTCTTCTCTCTCTCTCTCTCTCTCTCTCTCTCTGTAATTAACGACCAATTAAGCCATTTCAAAGTTAATAACATTGCGGGAAAGAAGTCTTTATTGGATCCCTCAGAACTTTGGCTGACCGTGATGAGGACAGTACAGGGAACTGGGTTAAAGTCTTCGGGTCATTGTTCCAGATAAATCGCGGGTGTTAATCCCCGTGTCATGGCAAAGGTGTTCTAAGAAAGGGGAACACAAAGGGATCACGAAACAAAGGAAGCGAATATACGGGAGGGATGAGAGAGACGGGAAAAGATATTTTCATCGTTATTTTCCATTTTATGCTTTACATCTTTGGAAGGAGTGACCTCAGTGTCCTTTAAACCTTCACGAAGCTCCATAGTTTTCCCGCTAATCTGTTTACAACCCACTGTGGTCGAGTAACTACCAGTACGTGCTTCACTGCCTAGGTCACTAGAGGTATTTAATTCGTTTTTACCCACAAAAGATCGATTTCGGGTTTTTTCCGTGGCGAGTCGTTATAATTATTATAAATTATTATTAATTATTATAATGGTAATGATATAATGATATAATATTATTATAATATTATATAAGATTATATTATATTTTATTATATTATTATTATTATCAATTATATTATATTATTATTATTATTATTATTATTATTATTATTATTATTATTATATTATATATTATTATATATAATATATTGTTATTGTTATGATTTTATTATTGTTATTGTTATTGTTTAATAGCCAGACAAGGTCAGCAGATAACAAATGAACGCTAAGTTGAAAAGTATATCTTAGTTTAGCCAGACCACTGAGCTGGTTAACTACCCTCCCAGGGCTGGCCCGAAGGATTAGACATTTTTACTTGGCTAGAACCTATTGTTTATTTAGTAACGGGACTTACAGCTTATTGTGGGAACCGGACCACATTATTTAATATAGCTCTGATTCCTTGTTGGCAGAGCGGGGAAGCGGACTCGGACTACTAAATCGGCAGGCGAGGACGTAACCCATTCGTCCAACGAGGAACACAAATAAACACTACATACGATGATATCAGTGGAACAATATTCCCAGAAGGAAGTTTCTAATAAGTTGAAATACTATCAGCATATTGAATTATGAGGAGAGAGAAAAGAAAACAAAAATTTCACCTTCAGTGTCAGAGAATTCATAACAATTATTATCTTCAAGTTCCTCATTGGACGAGTGGTTTTCGCGCTCAGCTACCAATCCGGTGGTCCGAAGTTCGATTCTCGGCTCGGCCAACGCAGAATCAGAGGAATTTATTTCTTGTGATAGAAATTTATTTCTCGATATAATGTGGTTCGGATCCCACAATAAGCTGTAGGTCCCGTTGCTAGGTGACTAATTGGTTCCTAGCTACGTGGAAATATCTAATACTTCGGGCTAGCCCTATTTAGGAGAGCTGTTCATCAGCTCATTGGTCTGGTTAAACTGTGATATACTGATCTAGCAACGCAGAATATGGTATTCTAACAGTCATTGAATTATGGAACGCATGAGACATTCGTATTTTGAATAGAAAATTAATTAAAAGCCAAAGAGGTTATTAATGCGGCTGATAAACTAAGATTTTATATATCACGAAGAGAAGTTTAGCGTTTAAACTTACGAAAATTAGTCAATTCTTTGTACCTATGTTCTTAGGAAGAAGTATATCTTAGTTTTACCAGACCACTGAGCTGGTTAACAGCTCTCCTAGGGCTGCACCGAAGGATGAGATATTTCTACGTGGTTAGGAACCAACTGGTCACCTAGAAACGGGACCAACAGCTTAGTGTGGAATCCGAACGAATTATATCGAGATATGAATTTATATCACCAGAAATAAATTCCTCTCATTCCGCGTTGGCCGAACCGAGGTTCGAACCTCGGCCCACTGGATTGGTAGCCGAGCACGAAAACCACTCGCCCAACGAGGAACTATGTTCTAAGAAAGGTATTATAGTTTCATTACCATTATTATTGTTGTTTTCATTTTCAGGCTTGTAGAAAACAGAGACAGGCAAGACAACCCAAAACACGTCCGTCCGTCTAACCAGGAATTACGTGAATGGATTTTCTTCCTCTTCTTGAAAAATGTCAGCGTATGTGATTCGAGAAACACCGAGGTGGAGAGAGAATCCCACATTCTGGGAGTGAAAGGTATGAAACTTATTTGAAAGCAGTTGGCTCCTGAGTTGATGACATCATCTCAGTGTTTAGTATATTTGCTAAAAAGGAAAAGAATCAACTACTTATATATAAATTAAATCATTTATATATATATTCCTAGTTCTTTATCTCGCAGTTTTATTTGAAT
>NC_087209.1:74870905-74895672 GCF_015104395.2 Macrobrachium nipponense
TTTGATGTATCTCTTCAGTTCTAGTTTCCACCCATTATTTCTTGTCTGGTTTTCGTTTAGTGTAAATAGGTTACTGTCTACTTTTAGTATGCCTTTCAGTACTTTAAATGTTTCTATTAGTTGTCCTCGCAATCGTCGTGGATTTTAAGTACTTGGAAATACTGACTCCAAGGTCCTCCTCTTGTTCTACACTGTTTATGTCATTCCCAAGCAGCATGTAGCTGGCATGATTTTTTGTCGTCCATTCAGTGAGAGAGAGAGAGAGAGAGATGTTGGCAGCATCCTTGGTTTAAAAGATATATGTATATATATATATATATATATATATATATATATATATATATATATATATATAATATATATATATATATATATATATATATATATATATATATATATATATATATATATATAATATATATGTAATATATATATGCTGCTCTCGTGCGGTGTTGATTCTCGAAGATAAGTAACAACAGTCACTCAAACGTCGATGTTGATGCTTGTATTCGTCTCGATGAAGGACATATCTTCGTCTTCATAAAATGCTGCGTTGATTGAAGATCCCGTTTTCCTCTGTTTTGTATTGATTTTGTAGGTGGAAGTTGGTTATTGTAGTTCTTCGTTCAGCTGATATGGGGTCTTGTTAATCTTATTCTTCGTCTAAAGCTGCCACCAATTTTAGTCTCTTCGCTTTTGCGAAAGACTGTTTGTTTCTCCTTACGACTGTCATTCGTAATTATTTCTGGTTCCTTCCGTCTCCTATGTGATATCTTAGTAGAGTGGTTCTTCCTAAACTAAAGGAGAGGATTCAAACAGATAAGTTGAAAAAGGTATAACAACTTTATTCTGTAACTCCATAATAAGAGAGACAGTTCGGTCGGGAGACCGAATATGTTTGATCGCTGGTACAGAACTGAAACTTCTAAAGCATCACGTCGATAGCGAAACATTAGCTATCTCAGCGATTCATATAAAAACATACGTAGTCCGCCGGCTCGGAAGTTACAAGTTTCCGGCGTAGGTTTAACAGGTCAACCGCTTCCCATGGAAGTTGTTTGTGCAAAGTTATCAGTAATTCAAACGATGACATATCTAAACAGATTTAAACCAGGCTACTGCAGACAGCGCATAGCGTAATCTAGATCTACATTGGTCACGTAGGACCCTCCTAATGCCATGACCTCAGGTCATGGGTTTTTATTTACAGATTCTGTAATTCAAAAATGTATTTATTACACACACACACACACACACACACACACATATATATATATATATATATATATATATATATATATATATATATATATATATATATAGATAGATAGATAGATAGATATATAGATATCTACGTATATCTATATATATTTAGATATATATATATATATATATATATATATATATATATATATATATATATATATATATATATATATATATATATAGAGAGAGAGAGAGAGAGAGAGAGAGAGAGAGAGAGAGAGAGAGAGACGGTATGCTTAATGAGAAAGCGTTAAACATTGATCTCACAGCGTTATCTATTGTGATATTTTAGATTTGCTTCTTTTTCATAGATTTCTTTCTTCACGCCAATGAATGAAATATAACCTAATTTTGTTAACTTTAATATCAAGTGTAAATATCAAGGTATATTTGAAGCTGACATACGATTCCCTCCTTTCATTTTGATTCATATCATGAGAGAGAGAGAGAGAGAGAGAGAGAGAGAGAGAGAGAGAGAGAGAGAGAGAGAGAGAGCATTCCCTCAACTGTCCCAACGCAACATCCTGAAAGACTACTCTTCATCTCATGCCGGTTCCGTTACTTGGCAGTAGAATTTTTTTTAATCTTCATTTATATGTTTGTGATTTTATATTTTATATTTGCTATATTTATTTCTCTGCCTTATTTGTTACTTTGTACGTCAACTTCCTTATTCTTTCATGACCGTGCTTTTTATTTTCCATTTGTATTTCAGGTAAGAGTTTTTTTAATTGTATCTTATTTTGCATATGTCTTATTTGTTTTTATTCTCAGTCCATTTTGGTTCAGATATTTGTTTTAGTTCATTGGATAACCATTACTGTTTAATTATATGTTATTTTGTATATTCATTTATTTCATTGTTTTTCCTTGTATGTAAGTTACTTTCAACTATATAGTTGTTTGCATGTCTTATTTGTGTTATTATTCTTATTTCATTTTGTTAATTTGATGGTTTTTAGTTTATTGAAGAAAAGTTATGTTTCAATTATGTTTATTGTTTATACCAATACTAATATATAATTTTAAACATAAGATAATACAAAAAATATTCATTTTGTTACATCAGATTTATACATTAATGTTAAAACAATGACACATATAAAATAAAAAAATATATATATCTGTTTACATTCATACTTGTACATTAATCAATTCACACACAAAAAATAACAATATATCCAAATACAACTACAAGTTCTCGTGGAAGCTGCTACTCGGTATCGAAATGTTGACGTCACGGGTGTGCACGAAACTCCAGGTTGTAATAGTTGGGCCTGCAGCATCGCCACCTGTTGTGCCGTCAGGTTGAGAGACTGGGTCATGCGCCAGTGGCACGCATATTGAAGTGGAAGCAGGAGAGGGAGCTGTGGGCACTGGCGGAGCGTCCCAGAGGGCTTCGGCTTGGGTGTGGGGTATCAGTTGATGTGGAGGTCTCGTGATGCCCTCTTTCGTGGCCCTCACAAAGCGCTGTATGGTGGAGAGGAACTCCACTTTCAGCGCCACCCTTAGCTCGGGCCCCACCTCCACACAGTCGTTAGCCAAGTCATCCAGGGCAGCCCGCCAGTACTTCAAGCCGGGGTCAGCCTCGGGTTTGATGACCCCCTCTAGCCTCTCCCAAGCCGAGTCAACCTGTTGTAGCAACACCTCCAGAATCCCATTTGACGTCATGTCTGGTTTCCGAGATTTCCTTGGCCACGGCTCATGATGGCTGAGGACGGTTCATCGGACGAAGAAGGGCCTGGCGTGCCACTGAGCGCAGGATCACAAAGGGCAGGATCAGCAAGGGCAGGAGGGTGAGCGGAAGCAGCTGCAGCAGACTGTAAAGAGATGGAACATGTATGAGAGAATGTAAATAAATGTAGTGTGAATGACAAGGTAATATTCAATAAGTGAATAAACCATGCAATAAAGTTTGTCACTAATTTACTAAACAACGAAACAATAAAATAAGACATACCATCGGAAGTCCCAAGACCTTTGACTTCTTTTGTCGGATGGTGTGAGGCTTGAGGAAGTGGAATATATCTAATATCCACTTCTCACGGTCCGTCAGTCCTCTGCTGGCCCCCTGACCACTTCTTACTACAGTGAGGCGTTCAAAGCTGGTCCTGAGGGAGGTGAACCAGGTGTGGAGTTCAGGGCCTGACACAGGAGGATCGAGTGACCTCCCTTTCTCCTCAAACGCCCTACACACCTTCGCCTTATCTGTGCACTCCCTCAGGCCCCTGTTGTATAAAAATTCGGCCTTCTGCTCCAACCACTCCCCCACCAGCCTCTCATTTTCGTCTGAGAGGATGACAGTCAGAGGGGTTCTTCTTCCGGCCTGCCTTTTCAGTCCCAGGGGCGGTGCCGTCAGCAGCTTCCTCTGCGGCGTCGTCGTCGTCCAGGGCTCCATGCTTGTCGCCGTAGAGGCTGCTGTTACTGGCCATGTCCATGTCCACCTCGTCAGCCTCTTCAAGGTGTATCACCACATCCTCCTCCTCCATGGTGCCTGCAGGGGTGCCTGTAGCAGGTGGTCTCTTCGTAGAGGCCGTCTCAGTTTCTGACTGGGATTTAAGCCCCTTTCGCTGTCTCTTAGTGATTTCTTTCGGCATTTTGTAGTCTACTGACGAAGGCGTTGTGGGGCTGTTGCTTCGTCCGGTAGTGGAACTGATGCCGTATACCCACCGCTCGGCGTTTTATACACCCAACTCAGCGGAAGTCATCGTAAATGGTTCTCAGGGAAGCAGTGCTGTTGTTCCATATGTTCCCGAACCACGTGGGGACCCAAGCTGTGCTTGGTGGGATCGGAACCGCAGCGGGAGACCACACATCATTGCCCCGAAGGCGTGCCGAGCACAGTATGGATGCACCACGCTGTGCGTCTAGAGCAGCGCAAAATGACAGTTGGCGTAAGCAGACATGTACCTTTTGAACATGTCAAAACGTGCGCAGCTCCTCATGCATGCTGGGATCTTTCCTAGCGACTCCCGATTCCGCCCCGAATGCCCACGATCATAATTACGTATTACGGGATATTTTCGTAGTACTTTCGGTAAGCGGTTTTCACCTACCAATTTCCGTTCATGTGTGGGCATGCGTGACTTGATACGGGAATGTCTAAACAGGTCACCTTTTCATTTTACCTCTCGATCCGAAATAACCCACCCTGGGGGACTGCGCCCTACCTGCTGTCTAGAAAGATTGTCTTAGCAAACGGTGACTCTATTAGGGGGGAGGAGGGCGGACCCCTAATACCCTATGTCATTGAATCTTTGAAGTGATGGACAATCTCTCGTTCCAGCCGACGTTCCAGACCAGAGCAAAGAAAGCCAGGAAATGTCACCTCTGTTGCCCGAGTCACTTTATTCCGAATTAAGTATGAAGATCTAATCAGTCATGTAAGGAATGACTTCTTTTTCTGGTAAAATTACCATCGTAGCAGATGTAGTCAGAGTTCAATTTTTATTCTAGTCTGCGCAAACGTTCATCAGATTATGTCTTCATCTTATGATAAATATTTTTATACCAAGTAATGCCAGCTGCTAACTAAATATCAATATTAAATCGTCCACACCATTCTTCATTATAAAATTAAACTGCACAGCGAATAAAGCATCATTTTTGCACACAACTTTTTTCGTATTAAGTTTCCCAAACCATCCTCCATCCTCGAAGAGGAAAGCGAATGAAAAGAGAACGCAAGAATTCCCTCCACAACACACACTAAACGACGCGTATGGAAGAAGCCTTAGCGCAATGTTTACACATCTTCGGCGACGCTGGAAGCCATTGGAGGGAATATCTTGTCAGTCTGGAATCAGGTGAGACACATCTTGACTTTGCTTCTCCGTTCTGGGATGCTCTGGTCGGATTTCTCAGATGACAGGGATGCTGCGGATTTCCTGGAACGTTTCCCAGTGGGCCATGAGAGAGAGAGAGAGAGAGAGAGAGAGAGAGAGAGAGAGAGAGAGAGAGAGAAGGTGGGTGGGTAGGGCGGGCTGTTGGGTTATGTCACAGTGAACTCTTTTGCATTAGGAAAACAGCTGACCGAACAGAAGGCAAATAGGAAAAGTATTTAAAGAAAGTATTAAAAATATATCCGCAAACTTTATCTTACTTCCTGTTATTCATACACACACATCTATACACACGCACCATGTTGAATAAGGCACATCACACTGTAGACACATCTGAAATAAATAAACTTGATTTTATTATATGTCTGAGTTAACTAATGTGACTAAGAAAAAGCTTACTGGACAAAAGGCAAAATAATAATAATAATAATGATATAATAATAATAATAATAATAATAATAATAATAATAATAATAATAATAATAATAATACTTTATTAAAAGTAATGGCTACTTCAGCAGCGTTACACTTGTAGAGATTCTTCTCTATTTTGCGAATAGCGGCTTTTCGGTGCTACTTAAACAGGCTAGTAGAGCGCCTATAGAGGTCATGGTAAATACAGGGTCAAATGTGTGTATATTTGAATTTTACAGATAAACTATGATACCATAGTCATCAAAGTTATTAACGATTCTCTCTCTCTCTCTTTCTTAAAGCGAGCTTTCGTCTGGAGCTGCCAGACATCCTCGGGCTGGGAAGTTGAGGGTTGACTGATCTTGGTGCGGTGTCCGTCCTCGTTATATCTGTTGGTGTTGACAGCGAGGGGGTCTGCCCCATCCTTGTCTCCTATTGGCTGGTGGCGGTGTCTTGTCTTCATTGGTTGCCTGAGCCAGGTCTCGAAGCCACTTTCTTCGAGCCGATGTTTGCGTTTCAGCATATCCTGCAGCCGCCTGGACCTCCTAAGCGGCGCTGTAACATTCATGGGCGTTGCGCTACGCTGTGGGACGTCACGGCTACTTTGATTTCCATCGGCTGCAGGAGTACCTCGTTCGGGGGCGTTGTCATCCATAGAGTTGTCATGATCGGTGGTGTCATTGTTGGTGGCAGGTCTTCTCATACTCGTAGGGAGGAGAAATTCTTCCTGCGTCGTATTCAGTGAATACGACGCAGGAAGAATTTCTCCTCCCAGAGCACTGGGGCAATATCTGAAAACCAGTAAAGACGAGTGGCTAAAGAGTGCATGGGAAGAAGGACTAATAAAAGTAGACGAAAACCCAGAAATATACAGAGACAGGAGAATGACAGACAGAACAGAGGACTGGCACAACAAACCAATGCACGGACAATACAGACTAAAGAACTAGCCAGCGATGACACATGGCAATGGCTACAGTGGGGAGAGCTAAAGAAGGAAACTGAAGGAATGATAACAGCGGCACAAGATCAGGCCCTAAGAACCAGATAGTCAAGAACGATAGACGGAAATACAATCTCTCCCATATGTAGGAGTGGCAATACGAAAAATGAAACCATAAACCACATAGCAAGCGAATGTCCGGCACTTGCACAGAACCAGTACAAAAAGAGGCATGATTCAGTGACAAAAGCCCTCCACTGGAGCCTATGCAAGAAACATCAGCTACCTTGCAGTAATAAGTAGTAAGAGCACCAACCTGAGGGAGTGATAGAAAACGATCAGGCAAAGATCCTCTGGGACTATGGTATCAGAACGGATAGGGTGATACGTGCAAACAGACCAGACGTGACGTTGATTGACAAAGTCAAGAAGAAAGTATCACTCATTGATGTCGCAATACCATGGGACACCAGAGTTGAAGAGAAAGAGAGGGAAAAAATGGATAAGTATCAAGATCTGAAAATAGAAATAAGAAGGATATGGATGGGATGCCAGTGGAAATTGAACCCATAATCATAGGAGCACTAGGCACGATTCCCAAGATCCCTGAAAAGGAATCTAGAAAAAACTAGAGGCTGAAGTAGCTCCAGGACTCATGCAGAAGAGTGTGATCCTAGAAACGGACACATAGTAAGAAAAGTGATGGACTCCTAAGGAGGCAGATGCAAAACCCGGAACCCCACACTATAAATACCACCCAGTCGAATTGGAGGACTGTGATAGAGCAAAAAAAAAAAAGAAAGTCCTCCTAGGGTATTTAGATCATAGCTTATTTTCTAGATAAGTAAATTTGGAGAGAGCTTTGAGCTTTATTTAATGTTAGCATGTAGAAAAAAACATAAAAGCAATCAATATAGTTCAGTAAAATCATATTCACTTCAATATGAGGAAGAAAAATTACCTGTGTTAATTTCCCCGTGAAATGGAATCCCTTTCATGAAACTATGGCCCTTCTGAGCGACCTTCATTGAGAGCAAATTTCGTTAGGGATTAAATTCCTTTCCGTGGAAGTCCTTCCATACAAATATGAAGCCGCCTGCTTTTGAGGCTGCTGGAATATTAAGACATTAAGAGATTCTCTTTTTTGGTGCTGATCATCAGGTACTTCGCTTGCATTTCCATTTTGAATTTCGATGTAATTACTGGTCCAGAGTTGGAACTTTATATAATTCCTGAATAAATAAATGGACACGTTCGCACACGTGCATACGGACAAATACACACAGTATGCGTGTGTTTGTGCGCGCATGTATGTCTGTGTGTGTGTGAGTGTGGTCATTCTTAGTAAGGTAATTTTTTAATAGGTGTATCTGTGCCTATGATAACTGAAAGACCCCCTAACTTCGATTTTTTCACGCTCTGGACGTCCTTATAACTAAAAGGCCCTCGTCTCTACATGCGTATCGGAACACGGTAAAGAATTCGAAAGGTTAACTGGAATCCAACACGCCTGGAGAATTAGTAACCTTCCCAAACGAACATAAACATGGATACAATTTAAGAGGTTTACAAAAAGATTAAGTCCAACTGCTCAGACACAGGGACAAGACAATTAAAGGACTATACAGGGTGGCAACTGACCACATTCAAACTTTTGGTAAACAAAAACATATTCACAAAACATATTAAACATACATATACAAAGAAAATATCTATAAGGCAACTAATTTGTATTTAAGTCTGTGATTGTATCTTTGACGTCATTCTTAAACATGTTAAACATATTAAATAAAGCAATGGTGGATTTAAATGAAAAAATTACTCGTTTCTTCAGAAATTAATATTATTTATTTATTTATTTATTTATTTATTTATTTATTGACTTATTTATTGCATTAGGAGTTTTAACTCTCATAATACTCATTACCTCGATGACCTAGAGCAATTTACCTGTTTGTTTTTCTACATCAACACCAAAAGCATTGCTTTTACCAAACTCTCCGTACAGGCAAGAATTCATGATGTTGAGCCAATTATTCATTATTAAAAGAATAAAAGCGGGCGTTTCACTCAAGTTTTGACATTTCAACAGTCCCCTTTCGCCTAAATATTTCACTGAATTGGCACATGATTTAGACACCAGTTTCACTGCTAATTTAACACGCTGTCTTTGTTGACCAGTTACATTTAAATGCATTTCATTGATCTTATATTCAAGCCCATAGTCTGTTTTGGTTTTAATAAGCATTTCTCGTATGCTAGAATCTGAAATACACTCTCCATTATTAAAGAAAAAAGTCAATAAAACTATTTCTTACTAATTTGATTAAATGGGGAACATCAGAGAACACAACGTTAATTCTGTCTACACAACAGGCATGTACCCAATGGTCTTTGTATGGCTTTTTTTTTGGAAAACGATGGTATTTTATACGGGAGTTTTTCGTTTTTTCACGTGTATTAGAACAGCCAAATACTGCATAGTTACTTGACATTATCATAGATAGAATAAATGAATGAATAAAATGATATATGGGCACATAGCAAGTCCTGTTGTTCACCTTACGACAATAGGTAGAAAACAAAAGCATTTAGTTAACCTTGTGTGAGAGACCAGGGTGCGTGCCGTCACGGTATTGGTGATTCATACCCAAAGCTGGGCACTGGCTGACATGTTGTATCTAGTGGTTATTTGAGATTAAGCTGGCCTTATGCCAGCACGGGCTCTTGCTCATAGAGCATCCCGTAGATCATATTGAATATTTTGCAGGTGGAAAGGTGAGTTTTAAGGATATGAGGTGATCCTTTATTATGATATTAATGAAATATGCAGGTGAAATGTTTTGAATTTCAAAAGTGAAATGAAAGGTGCACAGGCAAGGTTATACAAACCCCTTTAAACCCTAAGGTACTCATCAGTAGGAGAAAAAGATCGATAGTAGCGAGTCCTGGCGGGTCGGAGATGGTCAGTAAAGAAATCGAAAAAGTTATCGTCGTAGCACAACGGGAAAATGCAATAACTCTATGGAGTTCAAGTGCTTTTTTCATTACTCGAAGATTTAGAAAAAATAGCCCCATCATTAGTGGTAGAGACCGATAATGGAAAAACGAAAAAATATCAGTTATAGAAACAGCAAAACAAAAGTTAGCAACAGCTTAAGCAGTAGGTTGAGGGACAGTTAGAAATTCGGTCGTTAAAAGTGAGGAGGCCGAAGGCGGAGGGGGGAAAAAAAGTTGTTAAGTAGTAGAAAAAGTAGTTAATTGCCAACCAAGTAGTTAACAACTGACAGGCGGTGTAGCGATACGTCGTTTCTAGGATATCGTCTGGGAGACTAATCTCTACATCCTGGACTTCGTGGAGGATTGCAGCTAATAGTTGTTCTTCATATCCAATATTACAGTAAAGAGCTCTACATATAAATGCATGGAACTCATCGTAGGTTAGCAGGAACTTACTGATATTGAACTCTCCCACGAGAATGACGTCGGTCTGAGCAGAGTCAAAGTAATAGGGTCTGCTCAACTCGGCAGTGGGGGCGGAGCTAATACTGTGACGTCAGAAGAGTAACACTACCGCGCTCCTCCACTGAATTACTTAAAGAAGAAGCTTTAGTTTTTATACATTTAATCCATACCTCATGGTTTTTTAATAAAATCTGATAAAACCTGTATAGAGGTCACATGCTTGATGTTTGTTAATAACCATTCAAAGTATATAGGGTCTGCTCAACTCGGCAGTGGGGGCGGAGCTAATACTGTGACGTCACAAGAGTAACACTCCCATGTTTCTCCACTGAATTACTTAAAGAACCCTTAGTTTTTATACATTTAATCCATATCGCATGGTGTTTTTCATAAAATCTTGATGATAAAATCTGTTGAGGTCACATGTTTGATTTTTTTAATACCCATTCTCTCATTTAGTCTCCAAACCTTGTTTTATTGCACAAAATATACCAGTTTGAACACACATAGCTACTCCAGCTTTCTTCATATGTTTATTCTTTACTTATTTATTTACTTACCTATATACTGGTTTGCTGTATTCTCTTCAAGTCCATTTCTTTTAACATGACAACTCTCTCTCTCTCTCTCTCTCTCTCTCTCTCTCTCTCTCTCTCTCTCTCTCTCTCTCTCTCTCTCTCTCTCTCTTTCAGGTAGTAATATTATCAAGATTTTAAATAATTCTTAAGAAATGTATTTACTTCTGTCACTGTGTTCATACCTCACTTTGAAAAGCAAATTTTTTTATGATAAAGGTTAGAATGATAGATTAATTATATTTTCCAAATCTTATTGTGAATACTTATTGTTATGCAATAGATACAAAGAAAATGTGGATACAGGCAGTGTAAAAAATGGCAGTTGCATTTGCACGACTTGGCCACAAAAAAGAAAACAATATCAAAAGTATAACAATTGCATCATATACGATATAAGGTATCAAAGGAATAAATGATGAAGACAATGATACAGGGAACACATTTCCAGCAAATTTCTCATTAGCACTTCATATCACATAAATATACTCCGAAAAACACATAATTTGACATTATACACAAAACTGTATACATAAAGGTATTAATTATGCATGCCTCAAACGATTAAAATATTTTCGAAAAAAAGTACAAAAAGTTATTCGTCAGTCTGGCTGAATGTATCTGATGACGTTTCACAAGGGGCGAGGCTAGATTTCAGATCTCTCTCGAACACTTAATTTTTTATAATTTTTGCGTGCGTAGATAATATTTTCTGTGCGCGATTATGGGTTTGGAAATAATTGTAATTGTAATGTGTCATATACCAATTGAAAGGGCATTCTTTGTACTTTTACATGGTATATGGCAAAACGTAATAAGATGAAAAATTATGTAAGAAAAATGTGGTAAATATTTGCATAAAATTTTTAAAATTTAGTCCGTCTTTGACTTAGAATTCCTCGAAACTTTCTGAGAACACCTATCGATTTTATTTGTGCATTATATAGTAAATTTTATCAGCTTTCTAATCCATCTTTTAGTTTCTTTCTATCATCATCCCTTAGTTACGCTACGAAACGTGAATGTATGTAGGTTGACTGATGAAGTAATTGCACATTTTTGTGTGCGTAGATAATTTTTTCTGTGCGCGCTTGTGGGTTTGAAAGTAATCGTAATTGGAATGTGCTATATATCATTTGAAAGAGCATTCTTTGTACTTTAACGTAGTATACGGTAACATGCAATAAAAGGAAAATTAATATAAAAAAAACGCCATCACAAAAATAGTTATATGAAAATGTTATCGTAAATATAGTTTCATAAAGATATGGTCCTTTTGTAACTGATGACGTTTCACAAGGGGCCGGGATAGGTTTTAGTACCGCCTCGTGAGCAGACCCTGTATATTTGGACCCTGGGTCTGAGTGTGATGTATCTAGACATGGAGCTTTTACCCTTAGCTCGGGACACTTATCCAGGTACTAGTAGCTGACAAGCTGGACCTGGTTTTCATTAAGGGGCAGAAGCAACTTCCTGAGGGTATTTACATATTTTGACACATTTACCCCCTGGTTACCAAAAGGCTTTGTAGTTACGGACATTTTTGTATGAGAACTATGAAAAGCGAGGCTAGAGATGAATGGAGATTTGCTGAAGTGAAATCTCGGGATAGACAGGTGTGACAGAATTCTGTATGGACTCTTTTGAATCACAGCATTGAAAACCATAGTGCTGACAGAGTTTAACTTGCATCTGAAAGGCCAGGAATTATTCCCGGTCCACCGCCCAACATATATAGACGTAAATGGGTACCACGTTCTGCTCGGATCAAGTAGATAGGTAGGTAGCTAGTACACATCACTCCTAAAGTCTTGTTGAGAAGCCAGAATGTTTGGGCCAATTGACATCACGCACTCCAAAGTAGGAACAGGAATATGATGAAAATATATTCGACATACATTATATGTATACGTCTATATATACATTCATGTGAGATTTTAAGTGAACAAAGCCTATCCTCTGAAAACTTCTTTCCCTCACTCTACAGCAGTGGTTCTCAAACTGGGGGAAATTGGAAGAAACCAGGGGGGAAATAATTACACTACCTACTAACTAAAAAAAATTTCAGATGGATTTTCTCATGTCTGAGAGAGAGAGAGAGAGAGAGAGAGAGAGAGAGAGAGAGAGAGAGAGAGAGAGAGAGAAAATGCCTGTTTAGCAGTATATTTGTACATTTAAAAAATAAATTAGTAAATAGTCACACACGAAGGGGGAAATCTGGATGGTTGAACTGGGTGCAGGGGGAAACCACTGCTCTATAAGGCCCCTTCGTAGCCCATTGCTTTTCAAGCTAGATTCCTTAGGCACATTTTAGATTTCTAATTATGTTCGTGACTCTACACACGGTCACGGGATTTTACGTGCCAAATCGTCTGATTTCCATTAGGTGTGGCCACTCACCACCCACCCAAGCAATGACCAGGCCCAATAGCCTTTACATGATTTGATTCTTATCGTTCGCACTCTGGACTTGGTGACCTATCGTCCAAACGCCCGAGCATAATAGACAGGCTGAATTCAGATAAAGATTGTCTACGTAATTCTCTTTCATCCTATTCATCCGGTGTATACATGAAGTCCGAAAAACAACAAATGCATGAATGAAAAAATGGCTAAAATTTGATCATTGTAGATATATCTCCTCCCCATTCTGTTTCTCCAAGTGGGTCACCAATTTTCTGAAAGTAATGTGGATTATTTCCCATCAAACAGCTTCTTAAATAGGTCTAAAATCCATCAGATGTATATCCAGTTCTGCGATCTTTTCCGTGATGGGCTATCAATTTTGACAGGTATTAGGTAGAAAAATAAAAAACAAAGAGAATTATAAACCTTAGAAAAATAAAAAACAAAGAGAATTATAAACCTTAGAAAAATAAAAAACAAAGAGAATTATAAACCTTAAAGGGAAAATGAACTTGTCTATTAATTATAGGTATACATAATGACACCCTTAAACTGTCATCGTAAAATTGGTCACAACAAGTTTGGTAAAATTTATTTATCTTCATTTATAAGAATTCTTCCTTGGAAGAGAAAAGAATAAATCAAAGAAGAAGCAAAGAAAAAAAAATTGGGACAAAGGAAATGCAAGTCTAACAGCTCATGTCCGACAGCGTCCTTCCCTGAGAACGACCCTAAAGTGACAGACGAAAAAGTTGCGACAAACTGCAAAAGTTTATTCCGCACCGTTTTACAGCGCCGTCAGAATTCCTCCTCCGAGGGAAGCATGTTTGCCCAGAAATATTGGAGGCAAACGCGCGTTGACCAAGTCTCTCAAACATGTTTTTCTTCTTTTCGCAACTGAATGAGGACACTGAAACTTTAGGTCAGTCAGTTGCTTTGCCAATTCTCCGTCTAGTATTATATCTTTTGTAACATTCGTTTTTCTAGGATCTGAGTTTTGGTTAGTTAGTCTAATGTCTTTGTAGGAATGTGTCATCGAATAGTTGAGTGGATTATTGATTGATTTAGCTCTATCAACTAGCGTTACACTACCGCCTCCATAGACACCGTTGATCTATGATTCGTATCACGAAATAACAGCAACATGAGTACGAGAGAGAGAGAGAGAGAGAGAGAGAGAGAGAGAGAGAGAGAGAGAGAGAGAGAGAGGACATAACGGGTTTCGTAAAAGCAAGAGCTTTTACTGCGTTCGAAAATATTCTCTGTTTCCTTCATCAGGACGATTTGGTCTTGGCGTCAAATGTTTCCTATAAAAGTAGGTTTCCTTGATAAGTGAGAAACTGAACCAAAGTCTGAATGGTCCCCTTTCGCAGCACATTCGCTGCTAGTAATCTCTCTGGTTTCTCAATGCTAAAAATTATGAACAGCAGAACTTGAAAAAAAACTAATTGTAATTTTTACTATCATTATTACTGGGACAAAAAAGTGTTCTTGCGTTAGCTTTTTTGAATCAAATTACTATACAACAACACTTTTTGTCATCTGCGTTCATTTGTCAAAACGGGATCATTATTATTATTATTATTATTATTATTATTATTATTATTATTATTATTATTATTATTATTATTATTATTATTATTATTATTATTATTAAAGATCATCGAACGACACAGTAATTTTCCACAGAAGAAAAACCCAAAATATGGAAATGAAGGGGAATTTTATCTGATAAATTCCTCTGTGCCGGCATTTAATTCTCCTTGGGTATAGGTTATACTGAAGGTATGGCGAATTCGATATTAAACAATAATAGTGGTCTATATTTGTGAATAAACACAAAAAAAAGACTAATGCGCGTAAAAGTGAACAATGGTCCATATCTATATAGTATGTATATGTGTAGTATGTATATATATATATATATATATATATATATATATATATATATATATATATATATATATAGGCTATGCAGGTATATCACATACATCCATTCAGGAAATCGCAGACAACCACATCAGAAGAATAATAATTTATAGAGACGTTTCGCACATACAATGTGCATCTTCAGTCTGTTGAGATAAAAAACACATACATATTAGCATTCAATAATAGCAGGATTCTCAATATAGTAAAAAGACTAAAAATTAAATTACTTAAAATTGACATAAAGGACTAAAAATTGACAAGTAAAACTAAAAAGTAAAAAGTACAAATAAAAAAACAAATACCAAGGCGCAACCAAACCGTTAGTTGAGAAGGAAGGAGGTAGAATGACTAGACTTGGGCAAAGAAGTTAAAAACGTTGACTATGCCAGATAAAGCGGAGAAGATGAAACTCCACTATTCAACGAGGGAACAAGACGTTTAATATATAATGACGCTCTAGAGTGGTTATGTAATCAGAGTCTTTAACCGAGCCTAAAATAGAGAAGTGTTGTTTCTTCACCTCTCATCTTGCAATTGATTGCGTGGTTTTTTATGTTTGAGTGTTCAGGCCTACTTAATTTTTGACCGGTCCTGAAACTAAAGCCCATGTGACTGCAGTATCTCATCTGCAGCAGCCTCCTAGTCGATCCAACGTAAATTCCGGGACATCCCGGGGCACGTAAATTAGTATACCACGTTGGATCGCATGAACTGCTGCAGACGATCTTTGAAGCAGAAAAAAAGAGCCTATTTTGCATGGGTGTTAGATATAAGTTTTATATTTAGACAGGGAATTTCACTTTCTATGATTCTAGTTAGGTGTGTGAAAATTTGCTATTGTATATATATGGTATGGAGGCATACATTAGTTTCTTTGGTACGCCTATCATTGGAATGGGTGGTTTAAAATGCAAAGTTAAAAGTTTGTTAACAATATTAAAAAATACATTCTTAGGTACGAGTTTCGTTGGAAGATATTAGATAAAAATTCAATTCTTTATGAAAGTATCCCAGTTTGATGAGTATTTTATTGCTCTATGAACCAGAGTGGAGATTGCATTAAGCTTAAAACTCTTTTGACAAGAACTATAAAAATTATTAGAAAGTCCCGTATATGTTTTCTTTCTAAAAACTGAAGTGTTAAAAATTGACACTGATCCCTAGTTATGCAAATATCAAGAAACGGTAATGAATTACCGTTTTCGAGTTCCACAGTAAAATTAATGTTAGGGTGTTTCAAATTAATAAACTGTAAAAATTGTGAAAGCTTGCCATTCGTATCTAAAAAGGGAGAAGGTAATCGAATCGTCCACGTACCTTCTGTAAAACAATGGTTTAAAAGAATTAGGACAAGAATTCAAAAATTCTTGTTCAAGACTAGACATAAAAAAATTTGCGAATAATGGACCCAAGGGAGAACCCATGGCCACACCATCTACCTGAGAATATAATTATTGTAAAAACAAAAGCTGAGTCGTGAACGGCAAGTTCTAAAAATTGCTTAAAAAGCCAGCTTATTAAAACCATGAATAAAAACTCTTCATTTGGAAATATTCTGTCAATTATGATGTTTATAGTTTTCATTAATAGGGACATTCGTAAACAACGACTCCACGTCAAAACTGGCCATAAAGAGTTCACCATCCTGTTTAGTTATTTGATCTTGAAACTCGTAACCGTTTTTCACATTGTATTGGTTAAAAGAAAACTCATTTAAAATAGATACTAAAAATTTAGATATATTAAAAGATGGACTGTTGTATGCCGCCATATTATTGTCTAATAGGCAAACCAGGCTTATGAATTTTCGGTATCCGTAAAGAATGCTAAATGAAGAACCCGAGACAAAAAGTTTTTGGTATGTATTTTCATCCCAATATGTTTTCATTTTTAGTTTCCTTAAAACTCTGTTAATTTTATCTTCACGTTATAAATATCTAAAAAATTAGCTCTCCTAGAAGTTAAATTTAGTATTATCGGAGAGAATTTCTTCAATTTAGTTGTATATTCAGTTTTGTTTAAGATTACAACACTTTTCCCTTGTCTGGCTTACAAATAACTAGATCATCTCTTTTTCTAAGTGTGAGTAATAATTGCAAGTCATCTTTCTAAAGAACGGGGTCCCCGACGAGAACTTCAGTTGAGAATAGGTCTTATGGGCCAAAGAGGAAATTTTCTGTTGTAAATGCTAACATTTATATTTACATCAAGTTTGATTAGGACGTGAAAACAACACTTCCAGTGGATAAAAGAATCTGGCATAGTCAGGTCTATAAGAAGGTAAACAAAATTCAAGCCCAAACGAAAGTAAAAATTCTTCTCTCTTAGACAGCACATAGTTTAGAAAAATTAAAAAATACAATTACATCTTTGGTTAAAAACAGGAGTAGCAACTCCTAAGCTCTGCATTTCCTTTGGTGGCGCTGGTGAACATCTATAAAATCATTATCTAGTAAAATCATTTATTTATGTTTATTAAAATATTTCTGGAAAATAATACGGTCCAAAAAAGACAAGTCATTAAATAGTACATTTTTTCAGTGTTTAACAGTAATATCAAGTTCTGTATTGCGGTCTGCTTTGTATCAATCTCTTGCGAAGGAAGTGTCCTTAACGTATCTCTGTAGAACTCCGTACTATAAAGGCGGACTTATAGAGTTTGAAGCGGATGAACTTCGGGAAAACTTCGTTTAGGCTCGCAATATTGAAGGAAATCTAGGGTCGCATCTTGCTTTCTGGAGCTTAAGAGTTTGCCTTCTCCAGTCTTCTTGAAATAGACAAGGTAGTTGCTGGGTAACGACATCTCAGTATTTGTGAAAAGTGACGAATCCCACTAAGGCGGAGGCGAAGAACGAAAAGGAAACTAGGAACAGGCGTCGAATCATCACGGAACAAACAGGCTATGCATGGTATCACATACATCCATTCAGGAAATCGCAGACAACCACATCAGAAGAATAATTTATTAGAGACGTTTCGCACATACAATGTGCATCTTCAGTCCTGTTGAGATAAAAAACACATACATATTAGCATTCAATAATAGCAGGATTCTCAATATAGTAAAAAGCGACTAAAATTAACTTAAAATTGACAATAAAGGACTAAAAATTGACAAGTAAACTAAAAAGTAAAAAGTACAAAATAAAAAAACAAATACCAAGGCGCAACAACCGTTAGTGAGAAGGAAGGAGGTAGAATGACTAGACTTGGGCAAGAAGTTAAAAAAACGTTGACTATGCCAGATAAAGCGGAGAAGATGAAACTCCACTATTCAACGAGGGAACAAGACGTTTAATATATAATGACTCTAGAGTGGTTATGTAATCAGAGTCTTTAACCGAGCCTAAAATAGAGAAGTGTTGTTTCTTCAACCTCTATCTTGCAATTGATTGCGTGGTTTTTTATGTTTGAGTGTTCAGGCCTACTTAATTTTTGACCGGTCCTGAAACTAAAGCCCATGTGACTGCAGTATCTCATCTGCAGCAGCCTCCTAGTCGATCCAACGTAAATTCCGGGACATCCCGGGCACGTAAATTTGTATACCACGTTGGATCGCATGAACTGCTGCAGACGATCTTTGAAGCAGAAAAAAGAGCCTATTTTGCATGGGTTGTTAGATATAAGTTTTATATTTAGACAGGGAATTTCACTTTCTATGATTCTAGTTAGGTGTTGTGAAAATTTGCTATTGTATATAATGGTATGGAGGATACATTAGTTTCTTTGGTACGCCTACATTGGAATGGGTGGTTTAAAATGCAAAGTTAAAGTTTGTTAACAATATTAAAAAATACATTCTGAGGGTACGAGTTTCGTTGGAAGATATTAGATAAAAATTCAATTTCTTTATGAAAGATATCCCAGTTTTGATGAGTATTTTATTGCTCTATGAACCAGAGTGGAGATTGCATTAAGCTTAAAACTCTTTTGACAAGAACTATAAAAATTATTAGAAAGTCCGTATATGTTTTCTTTCTAAAAACTGAAGTGTTAAAAATTGACTGATCCCTAGTTATGCAAATATCAAGAAACGGTAATGAATTACCGTTTCGAGTTCCACAGTAAAATTAATGTTAGGGTGTTTCAAATTAATAAACTGTAAAAATTGTAAAGCTTGCCATTCGTATCTAAAAAGGGAGAAGGTATCGTCCACGTACCTTCTGTAAAACAATGGTTTTAAAAGAATTAGGACAAGAATTCAAAAATTCTTGTTCAAGACTAGACATAAAAAAATTGCGAATAATGGACCGCCCAAGGGAGAACCCATGGCCACACCATCTAACCTGAGAATATAATTTATTGTTAAAAACAAAAGCTGAGTCGTGACGGCAAGTTCTAAAAATTGCTTAAAAAGCAGCTTATTAAAACCATGAAAATAAAAACTCTTCATTTGGAAATATTCTGTCAATTATGATGTTTATAGTTTCATTAATAGGGACATTCGTAAACAACGACTCCACGTCAAAACTGGCCATAAAGAGTTCACCATCCTGTTTAGTTATTTGATCTTGAAAACTCGTAACCGTTTTTCACATTGTATTGGTTAAAAGAAAACTCATTTAAAATAGATACTAAAAATTTAGATATATTAAAAGATGGACTGTTGTATGCCGCCATAATTGGTCTAATAGGCAAACCAGGCTTATGAATTTTTCGGTAGTCCGTAAAGAATGCTAAATGAAGAACCTGAGACAAAAAGTTTTTGGTATGTATTTTCATCCAATATGTTTTCATTTTTTAGTTTCCTTAAAAATCTGTTAATTTTATCTTCACGTTTATAAATATCTAAAAAATTAGGCTCTCCTAGAAGTTTAAATTTAGTATTATCGGAGAGAATTTCTTCAATTTTAGTTGTATATTCAGTTTTGTTTAAGATTACAACACCTTTTCCCTTGTCTGGCTTACAAATAACTAGAATCATCTCTTTTTCTAAGTGTGAGTAATATTGCAAGTCATCTTTTCTAAAGAACGGGTCCACGAGACTTCAGTTGAGAATAGGTCTTATGGGCCAAAGAAAGGGAAATTTTCTGTTGTAAATTGCTAACATTATATTTACATCAAGTTTGATTAGACGTTGAAACAACTGAAAAAATGTACTATTTAATGACTTGTCTTTTTGGACCGTATTATTTTTCCAGAAAAAATTTTATAATACATATAATGATTTTATAGATAATGTTCACCAGCGCCACCAAAGGAAATTGCAGAGCTTAGGAGTTGCTACTCCTGTTTTTAACCAAAGATGTAATTGTATTTTTAATTTTTCTAACTATGTGCTGTCTAAGAGAGAAGAATTTTTACTTTCGTTTGGGCTTGAAGTTTGTTTACCTTCTGATAGACCTGACTATGCCAGATTCTTTTATCACTGGAAGTGTTGTTTCAACGTCTAATCAAACTTGATGTAAATATAAAATGTTAGCAATTTACAACAGAAAATTTCCTCGTTGGCCCATAAGACCTATTCTCAACTGAAGGTCTCGTGGACCCCGTTCTTAGAAAAGATGACTTGCAATTATTACTCACACTTAGAAAAAGAGATGATCTAGTTATTTGTAAGCCAGACAAGGGAAAAGGTGTTGTAATCTTAAACAAAACTGAATATACAACTAAAATTGAAGAAATTCTCTCCGATAATACTAAATTTAAACTTCTAGGAGAGCCTAATTTTTTAGATATTATAAACGTGAAGATAAAATTAACAGATTTTTAAGGAAACTAAAAAATGAAAACATATTGGATGAAAATACATACCAAAAACTTTTTGTCTCGGGTCTTCATTTAGCATTCTTTACGGACTACCGAAAATTCATAAGCCTGGTTTGCCTATTAGACCAATTATGGCGGCATACAACAGTCCATCTTTTAATATATCTAAATTTTTAGTATCTATTTTAAATGAGTTTTCTTTTAACCAATACAATGTGAAAAACGGTTACGAGTTTCAAGATCAAATAACTAAACAGGATGGTGAACTCTTTATGGCCAGTTTTGACGTGGAGTCGTTGTTTACGAATGTCCCTATTAATGAAACTATAAACATCATAATTGACAGAATATTTCCAAATGAAGAGTTTTTATTTCATGGTTTTAATAAGCTGCTTTTTAAGCAAATTTTTAGAACTTGCCGTTCACGACTCAGCTTTTGTTTTTAACAATAAATTATATTCTCAGGTAGATGGTGGTGGCCATGGGTTCTCCCTGGGTCCATTATTCGCAAATTTTTTTATGTCTAGTCTTGAACAAGAATTTTTGAATTCTTGTCCTAATTCTTTTAAACCATTGTTTTACAGAAGGTACGTGGACGATACCTTCTCCCTTTTAGATACGAATGGCAAGCTTTACAATTTTTACAGTTTATTAATTTGAAACACCCTACATTAATTTTACTGTGGAACTCGAAAACGGTAATTCATTACCGTTTCTTGATATTTGCATAACTAGGGATCAGTCAATTTTTAACACTTCAGTTTTTAGAAAGAAAAACATATACGGGACTTTCTAATAATTTTATAGTTTCTTGTCAAAAAAAGAGTTTTAAGCTTAATGCAATCTCCACTCTGGTTCATAGAGCAATAAAATACTCATCAAACTGGGGATATCTTTCAAATAAAGAAATTGAATTTTTATCTAATATCTTCCAACGAAACTCGTACCCTAAGAATGTATTTTTTAATATTGTAACAAACTTTTAACTTTGCATTTTAAACCACCCATTCCAATGATAGGCGTACCAAAGAAACTAATGTATGCCTCCATACCATATATATACAATAGCAAATTTTCACAACACCTAACTAGAATCATAGAAAGTGAAATTCCCTGTCTAAATATAAAACTTATATCTAACAACCCATGCAAAATAGGCTCTTTTTTCTGCTTCAAAGATCGTCTGCAGCAGTTCATGCGATCCAACGTGGTATACAAATTTACGTGCCCGGGATGTCCCGGAATTTCACGTTGGATCGACTAGGAGGCTGCTGCAGATGAGATACTGCAGTCACATGGGCTTTAGTTTCAGGACCGGTCAAAAATTAAGTAGGCCTGAACACTCAAACATAAAAAACCACGCAATCAATTGCAAGATAGAGGTGAAGAAACAACACTTCTCTATTTTAGGCTCGGTTAAAGACTCTGATTACATAACCACTCTAGAGTCATTATATATTAAACGTCTTGTTCCCTCGTTGAATAGTGGAGTTTCATCTTCTCCGCTTTATCTGGCATAGTCAACGTTTTAACTTCTTGCCCAAGTTCTAGTCATTCTACCTCCTTCCTTCTCAAACTAACGGTTGGTTGCGCCTTGGTATTTGTTTTTTATTTGTACTTTTTACTTTTTAGTTTTACTTGTCAATTTTAGTCCTTTAATGTCAATTTTAAGTTAATTTTAGTCTTTTTTACTATATTTGAGAATCCTGCTATTATTGAATGCTAATATGTATGTGTTTTTTTATCTCAACAGACTGAAGATGCACATTGTATGTGCGAAACGTCTCTAATAAATTATTCTTCTGATGTGGTTGTCTGCGATTTCCTGAATGGATGTATGTGATATACCTGCATAGCCTGTTTGTTCCGTGATGATTCGACGCCTGTTCCTAGTTTTCCTTTCGTTCTTCGCCTCCGCCTTAGTGGGATTCGTCACTTTTCACAAATACTGAGATGTCGTTACCCAGCAACTACCTTGTCTATTTCAAGAAGACTGGAGAAGGCAAACTCTTAAGCTCCAGAAAGCAAGATGCGACCTAGATTTCCTTCAATATTGCGAGCTAAACGAAGTTTTCCCGAAGTTCATCCGCTTCAAACTCTATAAGTCCTGCCTTTATAGTACGGAGTTCTACAGAGATACGTTAAGGACACTTCTTCGCAAAGAGATTGATACAAAGCAGACCGCAAATACAGAAGCTTGATATTACTGTTAAACACTGAAAATGTACTATTTAATGACTTGTCTTTTTTGGACCGTATTATTTTCCAGAAATATTTTAATAAACATATAAATGATTTTATAGATAATGTTCACCAGCGCCACCAAAGGAAATTGCAGAGCTTAGGAGTTGCTACTCCTGTTTTTTTTTTTAACCAAAGATGTAATTGTATTTTTAATTTTTCTAACTATGTGCTGTCTAAGAGAGAAGAATTTTTACGTTTCGTTTGGGCTTGAATTTTGTTTACCTTCTTATAGACCTGACTATGCCAGATTCTTTTATCCACTGGAATGTGTTGTTCAACGTCTAATCAAACTTGATGTAAATATAAATGTTAGCAATTTACAACAGAAAATTCCTCTTTGGCCCATAAGAACCTATTCTCAACTGAAGGTCTCGTGGACCCCGTTCTTTAGAAAAGATGACTTGCAATTATTACTCACACTTAGAAAAAGAGATGATCTAGTTATTTGTAAGCCAGACAAGGGAAAAGGTGTTGTAATCTTAAACAAAACTGAATATACAACTAAAATTGAAGAAATTCTCTCCGATAATACTAAATTTAAACTTCTAGGGAGACCTAATTTTTTAGATATTTATAACGTGGAGATAAAATTAAACAGATTTTTAAGGAAACTAAAAAATGAAAACATATTGGATGAAAATACATACCAAAAAACTTTTGTCTCGGGTTCTTCATTTAGCATTCTATACGGACTATCGAAAATTCATAAGCCTGGTTTGCCTATTAGACCAATTATGGCGGCATACAACAGTCCATCTTTTAATATATCTAAATTTTTAGTATCTATTTTAAATGAGTTTTCTTTTAACCAATACAATGTGAAAAACGGTTACGAGTTTCAAGATCAAATAACTAAACAGGATGGTGAACTCTTTATGGCCAGTTTTGACGTGGAGTCGTTGTTACGAATGTCCCTATTAATGAAACTATAAACATCATAATGACAGAATATTTCCAAATGAAGAGTTTTTATTTCATGGTTTTAATAGCTGCTTTTTTAAGCAATTTTTAGAACTTGCCGTTCACGACTCAGCTTTTGTTTTTAACAATAATTATATTCTCAGGTAGATGTGTGGCCATGGGTTTCTCCCTTGGGTCCATTATTCGCAAATTTTTTTATGTCTAGTCTTGAACAAGAATTTTGAATTCTTGTCCTAATTCTTTTAAACCATTGTTTTACAGAAGGTACGTGGACGATACCTCTCCCTTTTTAGATACGAATGGCAAGCTTTACAATTTTTACAGTTTATTAATTTGAAACACCCTAACATTAATTTTACTGTGGAACTCGAAAAACGGTATTCATTACCGTTTTCTTGATATTTGCCTAACTAGGGATCAGTCAATTTTTAACACTTCAGTTTTTAGAAAGAAAACATATACGGGACTTTCTAATAATTTTTATAGTTCTTGTCAAAAGAGTTTTAAGCTTAATGCAATCTCCACTCTGGTTCATAGAGCAATAAAATACTCATCAAACTGGGATATCTTTCATAAAGAAATTGAATTTTTATCTAATATCTTCCAACGAAACTCGTACCCTAAGAATGTATTTTTTAATATTGTTAACAAACTTTTAACTTTGCATTTTAAACCACCCATTCCAATGATAGGCGTACCAAAGAAACTAAATGTATGCCTCCATACCATATATATACAATAGCAAATTTTCACAACACCTAACTAGAATCATAGAAAGTGAAATTCCCTGTCTAAATATAAAACTTATATCTAACAACCCATGCAAAATAGGCTCTTTTTTCTGCTTCAAAGATCGTCTGCAGCAGTTCATGCGATCCAACGTGGTATACAAAATTTACGTGCCGCGGGATGTCCCGGAATTTACGTTGGATCGACTAGAGGCTGCTGCAGATGAGATACTGCAGTCACATGGGCTTTAGTTTCAGGACCGGTCAAAAATTAAGTAGGCCTGAACACTCAAACATAAAAAACCACGCAATCAATTGCAAG
>NC_087209.1:74896172-74906172 GCF_015104395.2 Macrobrachium nipponense
CGTTGACAAAAGTTTGTTTATATCTCTTCGTTTTATATTTCATTTTGTATGTTCGTTCTCATATCCTTCCTTCCATATGCATGCCGTACACATGAACTATGCTGCATACACATACACACAGACAAACACATTGGCATTCTCAGTATTTTTTTTACCGCCTCCAAAAGTATTCCATTTCCTCCATCTGCTTTTGAAATTGTTCTTAGTTCTCTCTCTCTCTCTCTCTCTCTCTCTCTCTCTCTCTCTCTCTCTTTCCTTGCGCTTTTAACGGCATTGGTGCCTCACTGCTGGGGTGTCACCACAGGGCCAAATCATCGCAAAGGGGTTTTGTTTAACCAGCAATGAGCGCCTTCCCTCTGCTCCTTGGCGCTGCTCACCAAAACTAGTAAGGTAGTTGTAGTTCTTGGTGTCGTGCATCGCTCCAACTCTGAATTTATATGTATTCAGAATTTCTGAATAGAAATATATTCAGAATTTAGAATTTCTTTAAACAGGATACTTCTCGTACATCCATTGCAGGATCCCAAAATGAATGCCTTTTTCTTCGCTTTTTGATCAATATCTCGTAGGTGGACGGTCCTTCTATAGCTTGTATCTTTTTTGCGATTTGGAGGGTCTCTTTTAAGACCAGATAATTGCTATCTACTAAAAGCTTCTTTTCTTATTCCTTGTTTTGTGTGATGACAGACTCTCTTGTCGAGAGGCTGAGTCTAAAACGCTTGAAGCAAAAGGTTGGTGTGAGAATCTGACGGAAGCTTCGATTCTTCGCTTCTGGATTTCGAAGTCTTCCTCCTTCCTTGGAGACAGACGGAGACAACAGTGTGTTCGTTCGTTCATTCGTCCTCCTCCGTGTGTGTCTTGAAGGGCGCTTTGCCTGCTGGATTCTTGAAGATTTGGGAAGCCTTTCTCCTCTGGACTCGTAAGTAAAATAGTAGTATTCTCTCTCTCTGTCTGTCTCTCTTCTTCTTCTTCTTCTTCTTCTTCTTCCTCTTCTTGCCCTTTTCACGGCAGTGGTGCTGCTCTGCTGGGTTGTCATCATAGAGCCAGATCATCGCAGAGGGGTTTTGTTTAACCAGCAGTGAGCGCCTTCCCTCTGCTCACTGACACTTCTCGCCAAATCAAGACGGTTTCTGGGTATATGGTCTATTCCGATCCACGAAGTCTTGCATGGTTCCAACGCTGAAGATTATAAGATTATATACTTCTTAGAATTTCTTTACTGGAGGATCCTTCAGACGAACATTGACAATATCACCTTGCAAACAATCGGTGTATTGATGATTTAATATCTCCTTTTTCATTTTTCTTGATGTTCTTTTGCCTCTTGGGAAATCTGAATTTTTCTTTTTTTTATCGTTTGAGTCTCTAGGGTCTTTCTTGCTCTCCTCCAGCTCCTCTCATTTCCGTTTTCTAGTCTCCTTCCTGTATCCAGTCTTCCTCTCGTCCCTCGTCTCCTGGTGTCTTCTTTGCAGACCTTCCTGCTTCCTTTCTCCGCTTTCTCTCAGCCTTCTGTCAGCCCTCCTCCTCCTCTTCAGTTTCAGCAACTTCTTGCATCTAAATTTCCTCTTTGTAGACTACCTGCAGCAGCGTTCTTTTGGCCTCTCTCCTTCCTGGAGCCTTGTTCTCTGTCTTTTCTAGGTGAGCATCATGCCGACTTTGGCTTTCTCAGGATTAGTTTTTAACGCCTCCAAAAGTATTCCATCTTCCGCCTGGAAAAGTAGCCTATCTACTTCAGATTCTGACATTTTTCTTAGTTTTTTTCTTAGTGTTCCTCCTCTCTCTCTCTCTCTCTCTCTCTCGTCTCTCTCTCTCCTTCTCTCTCTCTCTTCTCTCTCTCTCTCTCTTTGCGCTTTTAACGGCATTGGTGCCTCACTGCTGGGGTGTCACCACAGGGCCAAATCATCGCAGAGGCTCATTTGTATAATGGAAGAAACTTCACTCGAATAAATTTAAAAATAAAATGGTAAACATTTATCTGATAGCTTTCCTCTATCTAGAACTTGCCGCTTTAGAATTAGAGAGAGAGAGAGAGAGAGACCCCGGACAGAGAGAAGGAGAGAGAGAGAGAGAGAGAGAGAGAGGTGAGGGGATTTGTGACTGAATAACTGGATATTGAGAAATTCAACCATTCAATGGTATTGTAATAAAGAACATATGTAAGATTAAGCACGAAAGGTAAATATGGAAGCAGATTGTTGCCTTCCACCAAAATAATTTTTGAGAATATCCTTATACACATTTTTCCAAAGACAACTTGATTATGTTAATGATGTGTATTTCTTAGAAAAAGTATACGTGAAACAGAAGAAAACCAGTTATCGAAAACCACCTCAAATTCTATGAATCAGTGCAAGTCGAATGTCTTCCCTAAAATGAAGAAAAAGGCAGCAATTTCAGAGGTTAATCCTTAAGAATTAAATACAAGTTCGTCGACGCTAATGGCCGTTCTCAAACTCGTTAATTATGCAAGTGAAACAGTAGCAAATATTATTCATTGCAGGTCACTTTGTACTTGGGAAAAGCAATGAATGTTCTGGCTCAGAGTGGAGAGAAAACTGGAAGATTCTCTCTCTCTCTCTCTCTCTCTCTCTCTCTCTCTCTCTAGCAACCAGTTTCGAAAACAGCGTTGTAAGTAAAATGTGGTTATTGTGAAGAATGCAAGGGGAATGATAAGCCAAAGAAAATTAAATAAATGAATTTTAAAAAGAGCTAGGGGAAACGAAAACAACGCTAATTATATGTAATGTAGTATGCATAATTTGGTTAAAGATTAATAACCATCACTGAAGGATGAAGGTCCCGTGGGAATAAAAAAAACGAGAGGAAGCTGAATGTACGAATAAAGAAAAGAAATGAAAGATACATAACTAGAGAAAGAGAAAATTGGAGACGATAGATGTTAAGAAGAAACTGATTGAAGAATGGTGAGTTATATAACAAAAGAATGAAAAAAACTTTTCATTACATCTTCCATCTAATAATGTGCAGAAATATGTCGAACGCATATAACTCAAAAACGTATTTATAACAGATGCCTTTTCCCGGAAACATTTTGTCTCTTGTTGCGTAAGTAATGCAATACTATCTCGTAGCAAATATTTATTGAATCTACCTAGCAATGCTCAAAACTCTCACACAAAAGATCTAAAAAATTATAATAAAATCAAATCAAATCAAATAAATAAAAACTTGGTTTATTGGTATATGTAGACGGGTATCTCATTTCGACCTTTCCTCTCCGGAACGAATACACTTGCAGCTGAACTATAGACTTGACCCTACTAGCGAAAGTAACAAAGGAAAGACCGAGACTTTCTATGCTTTCAAACTGTCCTGTATGACTATACTCCTCTTGCAAGGGACCAGTTTTTACGTGCGAGTTTTACCCAGGAGATGTTTCTTCTTTCGGAAGAAACTGGCAATACTTTCGACATGTGAAAGTCAAGGGCATTTAGAGTTTTCTTTCCTTTCCTTACATCCTGTGCTAGTTATTCCTATTGGATTTCGTTCCCTAATGTGAACATTTTAATTTTAAACAATTTGTTTACTGTTTTGGCGATCTGTCACTCAAAGCGCTTACTTGGTGGCGGGAAAATTTTCCTTTAGATCTGTTCAAGGAGAGTCTTGTCTGGAGGAATAGAGAAGAATGTGTTGACAAAATTATTTATATGTTGGCATTTCATAATTATCTAATTGTATGGACCGAGAGAGAGAGAGAGAGAGAGAGAGAGAGAGAGAGAGAGAGAGAGAGAGACTGTTGATTATTTCTCCTATATAGCTAATAAGGAAATTGGTGCTCAAAAAGGGAAAACGATATAAGATACAGAATTGGAAGATGAATATATGAAAAGTGAAGCAATGCAGGAATTATTACTAATGGAATAACATTTCGAAATCTACTAGCAAACCGAATTAACGGTGCAAATGACGTGTGTTTGGCTTTTACAAAATAATCTAATTAAATAAAAGTCAATTAACTGCCCCATGCACCGAAAACAAACAGACTTCTATAAGGTTCCTCTGCCTGTTTCTAACGAGAAAGAAAAACTGCAGCGATTTCCGCTCTCATTTCGGAAATAAAAAACCAGAGCAAGGACCTTAATTATCACTAACTTGTTAATTAATCAAGGGAGAAATTCTGCCATAATTTTCCCATCGCGGTTAAGCCTCTACTTGACGAAAATTGTTCAGCTCCCCAATTTTGGTCTAGTCATGTTTCATGAACTTTGTAATGGAGGTCATTGCGGGTCAACAGAAAATTGATAATGCTGACAGAAAATACTAACTGAGCGGAATTGATAATTATTAATACTGACGGTGGACAAATGTTAATTTAATAATACACAGTTCCTTAGTTTGATAAGCAAATACCTGAGGCTCACAAAATGATAGTAGTGTGTTTATGGAATCAAAATTGGAATGTTTGGAAGGATTTTTATGCCATTTCTCCTTTATGGAAGCGAAGTGTGAATAATGAAGTCAAATAAAAGATGTTGAAGCTGCCAAGAAGGACGGTTTGCGTTTCTGTATGAGGAATAAGTAGGGATGACATGTATTTCAATATACAAATTTGACAAGGGGTTCCAATACAATTAAAGGTATATGGAAAGAAAGGTCACAATATTCCGAGGTGCTTTTGGATCAATCCGTCCACCACCCCAAACCTGTTATTACTACTCCTGAGAAGCTATCCGTCCATTAAGGGTTAACATCTTGAGAAAGGAGTGAAAATCCAAAAGTGTTGGGAGGAAGGAAGGAGAATCGAAAGGTCGAGAAAGTTCTGGCTGAGTGGAGTAGAAGAGGCGGTGGAACAAGTTAGTACGAACAAAAACCTGATGTATGGTTGAGAGGGAACTTCGGAGTAAAAATCGCCTACCGATTCGGTAGTCCAAAGTTCGATTCCCCGCTCAGCCAACACAGAATCAGAGGAATTTATTTCTGGTGATTAGAAATTCATTTCTCGATTTAGTGTGGTTCGGATTCCACAATAAGCTTTAGGTCCCGTTGCTAAGCAACAAATTGGTTCCTAGTCACGGAAAAAATATCTAATCCTTCGAGTCAGCCCTAGGGGAGATGTTAATCAGGTCAGTGGTCTGATTAAGCTAAGATATAGCTAACGTTTTTTCGGAGTAAAACACTTACCAATAAATCAAATAAATTTTGTTATCTGAAAGAATACGTTTACCTTCAAACAGAAAGACAAGATTCAACATAAAATTATAGTGAAATCTTAACTTGATTGCGCAGATAATTTTGATCAAGTGGGTACCACAAGATAATCAACTCACCTAGGGAGATAAAAGTATATTACCTCTGAAATCCAGATGTCCAATATTCTCCCAGATCAAATCATCTCAGCCATCAGCCTTCCCATGAAAGGTTAACCTTTGCTCTAGAAATATTCCTAGCCTAGCAAGTCCTTCATTTGATAGGAAGTTTCGGATACCTTTCTAAGAATCTAATCCCAGGAAAGATTCTGGGAAGGAGTGAAATTTAAAATGTTTTCTTGATATGTTCATGATGTGTTGAAGGGAGTTCCACATTCAGGGAGACACTTTGACAGAAATAGCAAACCAAGAGCGGACTAAAGGAGAGTGATATTGCCGAAGGAAATAACATGAAATCGAATTAAATCCCTATAAAACATTCTTATCTTCTTCCATATATTTTGTCGACGATTAATCGAAAACGATTTCAAACTAAATGAAATTAAAGCTGCAATATCTTGTACGTAATTTAGACGTTTTATTAGAGCGTTCGGTTCTCATTAGAATTATAGACCTACGTGGCAGAAACAAATGTTTATTAGGTTTATAAACGTCCAACTGCAAAATTATGATATTATGGTGCATATTCTCATGCCTTATGTAAAATTATTATTTTATGACTGTATTCATTCAAAAACAGTTTATTGCGTATTAGGCACTACAGGGGTCATCCGCATCATTATGTGTTCAAGTCTAGGTATTTCACCCTAGTCACACACCTGAATCTCCGAAGATATAATAGGGTCTAACCTTTCCAGTCACCGGACTCATGCTCTTCGATAATTCCTAAAGGAGTCAACAGAAAGTAATCATTAGATCAATAAAGAATAAGTCTTAAAACAAACCACTTCTGTTCTCCGTAATGACCTCGCACTCAAAGCACATACAATCGAGGTCAGTGGCTGAAAAGAACAAACAACCGCTCTCCCAATATGAAGACTTACCTGGAATTAATACCTCAAGTGGAGAATTTTACTTTAGATAATTAGCTTTCTAATGGCCATTAACGACAGTACGGTAATTTTCAATTCCAAAAAATTAAACAGGAGCCTATCAGAATTTGGTGGACGAGTTCGATAATGAGGTTCCATTTCTCTCTGGCATTTTCGATGAAGGAATGAATTCCCGCTGGAACTATACGAGGAAATGATATTACACATATACTAATTATGAACTGTGCATTTAATCATTCAGCAGTATATATATATATATATATATATATATATATATATATATATATATATATATATATATATATGCAGAAGCCAGGTACTATGGTCGAAAGCTTTAATCCTATACAAGTAATAATATATTCTACTACAAGAGGAATTTACTTCATTGTGGATTGTATCCCCATATATATATATATATATATATATATATATATATATATATATATATATATATATATATAATATATATATATATATATATATGTGTGTGTGTGTGTGTGTGTGTGTATGTGTGTGTGTAAATAAATTCTTCTGGTAAAACAGGATACGTCTCAAGTATAAAAAAGGCCCATTACACTGTGCTTTAAAGCTAGGTCGGAAGTTAGTCCACCAAAATATAGTACTTAGCTTTAAACCAGTGTTTTAATGGTCCTTTTATGCTTGATATATATATATATATATATATATATATATATATATATATATATATATATATATATATATATATATATATATATATATATATATACATAGATACACTCTGTTTTCGTCATTCTCTCTCTCTCTCGCCCGCATTGTATATATATATATATATATATATATATATATATATATATATATATATATATATATATATATATATATATATATATATATATATATACAAAACACATATATATATATATATATATATATAATATATATATATATATATATATATATATATATATATGTATATATATGTATATAGTATATATATATATATATATATATATATATATATATATATATATATATATAATATCATATATATATATATCTTAAAGCACCAGTAGAAATATAAATATTAAATAGTGGGGTTGATAACCTTAGCTCTTGCCGGTTAGAGACAAATGCAAAACGCTGGATTTCTCGGAGATGCTGAGATGAAAAATAAATAGGAAACATGTAGTGTGCACAATTGAGTTCACATACGCATTCCAAAGACATGAGTTAATCTCGGGAAAGTTATCGAGTATGTAGCATCAGTTAGTGGATGTGTGTTCGTGATACGAACCACACAAAATGACATATAATCTCTGGTATGTGAATTAGCAGAGGAATTGGATGGCCAACTATCAAAGTGGACAGTAGTGATTTCGGTGTAGAAGAGGCGGTGGAGGTCTGTTGGAAAAGGTAAAAGGGAATATGACAACTACTTCAGTTCTAGAGAAAGGGAAGTGCGATGTGACACACATTTTATTGACGAACTTTAATGTTTAATTGTCTGATAATTATATTCTCATTTTCAGATGGATTCGAAGTCACCAAATAGAAAAATGGGGTTTCTCTAGGCGGCTTTGGACTTTGATAAACTACGAATGTTTGGACAGAATGAGAATAAAGGGGATAATTAATTAAATATGATTTTGAGAAGGATATGATATTCTAACGTTTCCTTTGTTTAGTCATTCTTAACCCATTTTATTCCATTTTCCTGTTAGCTATTTTTGGAAATAAAAATGATATTTTTGTAATAGCGGGAGGTTGAATATGCGTAGATTTGATATTTGATTGTCAGCTAGTTTTAGACGGCGACTCTTACAGGGAAGCACGAAAGGTAGGTCACGTTACCAGTTAGGAGTTTTTTTTAATTTGTTTAAACGAGTGTCATTTTGACCTCGTAACACACACACACACACACACACGCATATATACATATATATATATATATATATATATATATATATATATATATATATATATATATAGTATATATATATATATTATATATGATATATATATATATATATATATATATATAGAGAGAGAGAGAGAGAGAGAGAGAGAGTATTAGAGATAGAGAGAAGAGAAGAGAGGAGAGAGGACACAGAAACAAAATTCACGATACAAATCGCCCGACCCGATTTTCCCGCCCAAATCAATCAAAGCGGGAAACGCAACACCTTCCCATTGCGTGGGAACGATGTCCCTGCTCGTCCTTGATGCTCTTCCCGGAATTCCTTCCGTCTGACTGAGAGAGGAAGATTCCCATTCCATCGAGATTCATGATCGTCTTCGCTCGGAAGATTACGAGAGGAAATAACCGGAGAGTTCTTCCCTGGACTCCATACCTTCCCGGATGGAAAATTCCAGGCCTTCGCTCTTTCCAGATACATTTTTGTTTGCGTTGATCGAAACAGGATCATTCAATAAAGTCGTCACGAATGGGTTTGTGATATCTTTGCCTCGGTTGCTAATGCATGTTGGTTCTCTTTCTCTCTCTCTCTCTCTCTCTCTCTCTCTCTCTCTCTTTCATATTTGTTGCTACTGTTGTTTCAGCTTAGAGAAAGAGGATTTGTTTATGCCAGTTGCCACAGCTTGATTTTTGCTGATTTCCGTTATGTTGATAACGTGTGTTCATTCCTCTCTCTCTCTCTCTCTCTCTCTCTCTCTCTCTCTCTCTCTCTCTCTCTCTCTCTCTCTCCTACGGCTGTTTTAGCTGTTATTATCGAAATTAAATTCAGAAAGGTGGCCATGAACTAATCCGTTCAGCAATCAGGGTATAATGGTTGGTTTCGACTCTGCTGTACACATTCTGAATCTATTTTGTTATTGAAATAGCAAACAGCTCGCCACCATCATGATGCTTAGTAATATAATGGTAACAAAATAATTTCGTTACATATAAAAAGGTAATACCAAGCGGCGTGCATAGAAAAGTAAAACTGGTTACCTTTCGACAACAAGTAGTTCCCCATTTGAAATGGGTGGAGGGCACATTGGCTAAAAAAAGGGCTCCCTTCACCTTCCAGGCTTCTACAAGAAAGAGGTCAGCAGGACCGAAATTACGCGTATTCCCTGAAATATTCAGGGATTACACGTAATCCCTAAGTACGTGTTCTTACTGTATATACTATATATATATATATATATATATATATATATATATATATATATATATATATATATATATATATATATACATATATCTAATAAAAGGAGCCCATAAAAACACCAAAATGTAGAGAGAAAAGTACTATATTTCAGAGACTGCTGTCTCTCTCTTCAGGTATATGAATAAGAAAAGTTTACAGAAAAGGTGGTATTTATACCAAGAGATTCGTCCACAAGTAAGCCAATTTAGGTCACCCCCGCTGATAATCTTCCTTTAATCTTCTTAAGCGTTGTTGAATGAACACTGCGTCGACGATATCTGATATCCAAGCACCTTTAGAGATGTTCATTACCTGCTTCTCTTTTATTAAGGCCGATTCCATCATTTGACTCTTGTACCGGCAGTTGCTGCTATAAATTACACGTGACATATTCCAGTTTATTCTATGGTTATGTTCATTTATATGGTTGAAAATAGCCGAGTTCTGTTGTCCATACCTAACTGACCGTTTGTGTTGTATTAATCTCTGGGGAAGTGATTTACCTGTAAATCCGATGTAAGATTGGTCACAGTCCTGGCATGGGATTTCATATACCCCAGAGTCTTTGGGAGATGTCTTTTGTTGGACGTTAATCAGGGATTTGGCTAAGGTATTTGGGTAGGTAAATGCAAAAGGGTTGGAT
>NC_087209.1:74911172-74921172 GCF_015104395.2 Macrobrachium nipponense
CCAAGTCAGTGGAAAAGGGGATGTTTGTAGCTTCATCACTGCAGAGATCAACAGCGAATCCGAAAGTGATGAAATCCGGTAGGATTGAAATTTCACGTATGACTTCATCTATACCAATTCAGGTATTATAAACAATAAACATAAATATTACATTCCACCAATTAGGGTGCCAGCTACTGGTTTCTTTGTAAGAAAATATATTGTATATTTTGGTTCTGGTCTAGAAAAAAAAAAACTTTCAATTACGCTTCTGTGCAACCAGGGAAGGCGCTTTTAGTCCATCCCAAAATGGAATGTTACTGAAAGAATTTGGGTCTTTGATCTCCGGCGCAAATTAATCGCAACAAGCAAGAATTCATCGCTGAAGTGGAATTCCCTGATTTATCATCGTACGACCTGCTTGAAATTATCGTACACCCCGAGTCATGTTATTGACCCCAACCAAGAACAAAGGTGACCCTTAGTTAGACCGACATCTCGAATCTTCAGTTTTGGAACCTGATTACACGGCCAGTTTTAGCATGAATTTCTGATATTACTTTGATTTGTGATAAACAAACTTAATTAACTAGGTATTATGCTGCATGCAAACATATTATTCATTAGACTTATTAACATCCTTGAGTGAAAAACATTGCTTTCGTTATCAATGTCTGAAAGAGTAGGCCAACATGAAAATAGAAGCACTACAGAATACACACACACACACACACACACACAAACACACACACACATACACACACACACACACACACACACACACATATATATATATATATATATATATATATATATATATATATATATATATATATATATATATATATATATATATATATATACACATATATATATATGCCAGTCCTCTAGCTCAGTCGTTGCCAACCTTTTCAACTTCACGGACTTGTCAAGAGAGTACAACAAATTCTGCTGACCAGTACATACATCCAGGCATACACTGGCATTTTATCAGTCAAATAATCATCAAAAACAACCAAAGGCATAACAAATGCACATATCCTCAAAATATTTATTTTTTTAGCAATGCAAATTTCTATGCGAGAATGCCATGTAATTATAATATATATTATGTGTTTCACATTATAAAAAGTAAATAGATTTAAAAAAAACTTCCAAATCAAATGCATGGCATGGTGGGAAGGAAATTGTACTGTAGAAATGGGAGTCATGGTGACATATCAATAGACTGGTTTCTGTAAGTTGTTTAAAATTTTACCCCAGACATGACAAATAATAGAGGCCAGTATGGCCACGGAAATCTTTCATAATTAGATAACATAGTTTTAACAACGTATTTTTCAAACATCTTGATATCTCGGCCGTATCCTTTGCACGCTTTTTCATTGAAACAATTTATTTAGTTTCAAGTGATCCTTCTCGAACTTAACTTATAGACGCAGTTCGTACAGTAATGGGTTGCTTATCAGAGATATCTACCATACTCATTTTGAGGAATAATTCACCCGATATGATTAGAAGAGAAGGAAAATATCTCGATTTGAAATTACAGTGAAGGATAAGGCCAATTCATGATGATGGCAAGGACAGTGAGTCAGTGATACCACAGAACTAAATAACCTGTATGCGTAAGATTTGCCGCCATTGGATTCTCTCTCTCTCTCTCTCTCTCTCTCTCTCTCTCTCTCTCTCTAACTATAGACGATTGAAAGCGAAAGTTAGCTGGTTTCTCGTCGAAAGGTTGGGGGTAACATTAAGCCCCTTTCACTCTTCGATCTGGAAATACCCACAAGTGAAAGCATTTAGTACCACTTAGAGCTCGGAACTAAACCTAGACCCTGTGTGATATACCTCCAAATGTCCATATTCATTTGTTTACTAGTTATGTAATGGGTGGTTCGGTAATTATATTGTAATGGTAATTAGTTTCGAATGTAAATAAACAAGCGAGAGTTCTGTAAATACTTTTCTTTATATGTATGTAACGAATATTGTTAGTCTCTGTTTAGCCGTCAGCTTGTACAGTAATCTCTTATTAAAGAGAAATATCTTTGCTCGTGTTTCTTTGCCAGCCTACAAGAGATCAAACATGGCGCAGTGAGTAGGATCTGTTCTGCTGGTGGAATGATCGTAGTCAGAAGTGAATCAAAATTTAAGATTTGATTGATACGATGGAAGAGCAACTACAACAATTGACGGAGCTGCTGGCGAAGCAAGCGGATATGGCTCAGAAGAGGGAAGAACGTTTAGCTACGATGTTAGAAACTATGATGAGCGCGCAAAGTGGAAATGTCAACGAAAATCGTCAACGAAGTGGAGGTGCTGAAATTACGCAAAATGATGCGCAGTACCGGTATAAAATTCCCCATAGTGCCACACCTGCTTTTGCAATGCGAAGTGGCACTTTGTAAGAAGCTGATGCGTTACATTCCGTTTCGCTATCTTCATCATTAATATTATTAATCCTGTGGCCATTATACAATTAATAGTCACACTCAATATATTTCATTTTTTAATATTAGTTACTTACTTGATATATATAAAGTTAATTTGACAGATTATTTTTTTCTAAGATTATGAATAAAATGATAAGTATCGAGTAAAGCAATTTGGCGGACCAGCAAATCATACACCACGGACCAGCACCGGTCCGCGGACCATAGGTTGGGAATCACTGCTTTAGCTTACAGTGTGTCCTAAAAAAAAAAAAAAAAAAAAAAAAAAAAATGAGAGAGAGAGAGAGAGAGAGCTAACACCATCCCGCACCTCCTTTTTTCTACTTTGGTTGTGATCAACCAAAGTCATTTAACCACAAGCTCTTATAACACATTACTCAAATTAAATTAAGTTCGATGGGATTCAAAGGAGGTCCTTCAACAGTTCCTCCCCGTCGGCAGATCGAACCCGGGATCTATCTTAGACGCAAAAATTAACAAGTAAAAAATGCGAGGAAGTTGCTTCTGCTAAATCGAGTTTTCTGTACTGTATAAATTCTCAGCCTCGGCCCATAAAACTCTTAGCCGCGGCCTATGAAACTTTCAGCCACGGCCCCTGTGGTGGCCTTTGCTGTGGCATCTACTATAGCAGTGCCAGACGCACCGTCATGTCTAAATTTAACGTTAAATAAAATGAAAAATAAAGAGGGTAGAGGGCTGCAATTTGGTATGTTTAATGATTGAAGTGTTAAGGATTAACAAACCAATTTGCAGCCCTCTAACCTCAGTAGTTTTTAAGATATGAACGTGACAATATAAAAGTGTGAACAAACAAAGAAATTTCAATATTTTTCCTTTACAGAAAACTAAAATCGGGATCCGATCAGTTTATTGGATCACCCTATAACTGGTTATTTCAGATTTTATATTTCATAAAGGCAAGAAAGATATTTCTGATGAGGATTTTGTACTACTTTTGGGTTGATTGATATATTTGAAGGATATTTTCGTCACTAACTTTACCTAAAGCAAAACTACTACTACTATGAGATTCAGGGCCTCTGTAACACGGTTTTTTCGCAATAACTTTTTATCTATGCACTTCATAAATATAACGCTTATTCAGAATACACATTATATCTACACATAAATTTTGACTATTCTGCATTACGTAGGTTGAATAAATTTGGTACTTATAATGTAAAAGTGACTTTTTTTGAAGACGGGCCAACTTACTCAGAGAAAAAGTTTCGAACGCACTCGTTACGTAACTTATGGCAGCATTTCTTCCCTCTTTCTCGATGGATGATTGGCTATACGTAACAAAGGCTATACCTCCGGCAACAATGACAAACAAATTTAAATACAAGCAAAGCAGTACACCTTTATGAACTGAACCTCTCCGCTGATAATTGTCATAATGAACAAACCAACAAAATATGTTAATAAATACAAAAACACTTCGATTATTAGTCTAATTCCCAAAATAAGTTTCCTAAGAAATTACAGTCTGCTTTATAGTTCACAATCAGATTGACAAGATGTAGGGAATAGATGGTAATTTTCAAAAACATAGTACACAAGCTTGATCTGATAACTGCTACATCCAATGTCATGCAATTTTTATTTTTTGGCTATCTACCTATTTACTGAAAAAAAAAAAAAAAAAAAATAGCCGGTACCGTATTTTGGCTTTAAACCTTCACCAATAATTATCGTCAGAATGATAACTTCATGAGGCTCCACCCACTTTGGCCTCGTTATAATTCAGGATAACACTGAAGGCTGTCATGGGCATTGCTGGATTAGAAAATTTAACTTTTGGCTATAAAAACTAATTTCTCGAGTAGTTGTAAGAAGTGCTAAATGATCCTCAAGGATCCCAGCAGTTGGCCTAAACGTTCAATTCATGTATATAGCTGATATTACTAATTTTGCGGCACTACTGCTACAGTAGTATTACTACACTAGCATTGACACCCCATCCACATCTATGTATCGTTCCGCCATTCATAAAGTCTTTGGGTTTCAGAGCCGATGGAGTTTCTGTCATGAATGTTTTTCGACTCTTGGCTCGTAATCATTGGCCATGGCGTCGGCTAGATCATTTTTACTCTATAAAAATTAAAACTATCGGGTTTAGGTTATTGATAATGCTGACAAAATTTGTGTGTGGTTGTAAAATATACATATGTTAACTTTCACCTACATCCGATGCTTTGACAAGGAGCAAAGTCCAAAAAACCGTGTTACAGAGGCCCTGAATCTCATAGTAGTTTTTCACCTGCATTCCCTCGCATACGCTAAATCAACAGGACTTCTGCTCTTGGTGATGGATATCCACACTGACACCAGCGAAAGCAACATAACTGACCCCTACGTCATCTAATGTATGGTTAAAGCACTGGTTATGAATACCTACATATTATATATATAATTATATATATATATATATATATATATATATATATATATATATATATATATATATAATATATATATCTATTGACTGAATATTTGTAAATACATGTATTTTACATCGGTAGAAAATTCTTATTACAAATACAAATGTTTATTTTCTTATACTGGTATGAAAAAACGATAAGAGGAATGTTTTATAATAACATGAAAAATATGTCATACAAGTTTTTTTTAGTTTTTTTAGGTTTCTCGAAAGGAAATATTCGTAATATGTCATAAACGTAAACAATCACCTACTACAGCAAAGATCCGGATTTGACACAGATGCCAAAGTCGGAGACAGATTGCAACTAGAACCACGATCTTGACTGGCTGCCGCTCTCATGTTACGACCTCCAATTCCTCCGCTCATCGAAAATCAAGTCACGTTCAAGATTAAACTCGTAATCCCGTCAGGATTATTGACACCTCGTCCTAAATCCCGCCATTTTCTCTGGATCTCTGACGCAGGATTTAGGATATTAGGATTCCTGTAATTCGGTCTTGGGACACTTGATATTCATAGGGTTAACGACCAAGGCTCATACAATACCAGCCATGACTGAAGCTTGCAACAGACCTTAGTATTTCACGGCAGCACGGGCTCTTGCTCGCAGAGCAGCCAGAAAGTCTTTTAAGGATTTGAAGGTGGTAACATTGTCAAGTATTAACATGAGTTATGTTAATGGTGCGAAAGTTAAAAGAAATGGTCCGCGAAAAAGAAAAGTTAAACGCGTAGCTTTGAAGTCTCCTTAAACTCCAGAGTATCCGTTGGTAAGAGAGAAATAAAGACAGCAGTGAGTTGTAGGTACCCATTAGGTAACATCTTATATATTTATCAAGCAATAAGAAAGAAAAAAAAAGTTAAAACTCTACAGGTTTCTCTTACCGCATTTCGGTTTAAAAAAAAACCGTTACGAACCCTCGCGCATACAGAAGGAAACTAGCAATCTAGGAGACTGGAGAGGATCACTAATTATAGACTCTTTGATTTAATTGATTTTAATGCTCTTGCCGTAAGGCAACATCGGTCGTCAATGACGCAGTGGATATCTGCTAAAACTTTATGCAACGTGTGATTAAAACACACACACAAACACACGCACACAATACCACTATGCTCCTGTGGCATATAAAAATTTGAGAACGAGGGACTTGTCAAAAACTGGGAAAATACGAGAACACTGTATAAAATCTAGCGACATTTTAGAGACGAATAATAGAATCATATTTCATTGATAAAATTAGTAATATGGACCTCAGTCCTTGATTTTATGAAGTTGATAATGTTATAGAAAATAAGATATTTAAGAAACCAACAGTTAAAAGAGCCTCTACCCTCGTAAGACAATTTATGTAGTAATTACCCTTCATAACAGCAGGCTGTTTGATGTAGTTTTACCTAATTTGTAAATACTAGCAAATGGATAGTTGATCTTTACTCGTGTTTATGTCTGTACTTATTTTACCAGACGAATGTAATGTTGCCGTATTGTACAGTCACACATATAAGTTCATGGATGCCCGGGTGTTTGAGAGAGATTTCCATTTCACACCTTTCTGGACGACAGGTGCCTGGGAGTGCGAAACTGGCCAAATGTTCAACTACCTCACTCTGCTGTAGAAAGTTTCGGTGTGTGCCGTCTTACGTCACTATACTGACCCGTTGTCCAGAAAGGGGTTGGATGGAATTCAGCTTTATGCCCGGAGACATCCGGGAACTTATATGAGTGACTATACTTTTCCTCCTCCCTGTTACTGTAATCAGGCCCTGAAATAAAGACGAAAGTTCAGAGTCTAGGATCTTTCCTTTTACCTTTTCCTGGGAGCGAGGGAGCGCTTCTTATACACACACACACACACACACACACACACACAGCTGAATACCCAAAACTCTTCAATCCAACTGTATTTTAGCCTATGTGCCTTCTTCGGTTTTTTCTCAGTCTTGTCTTTCAGTCTTCCTGTTTCTGAACTGAAGGTTGATCGGAGGCCTTAGCTTTTAAATGTATTTTTGTCATTGTAAATTTTAGTCTCTAATTTTTGTGATTTTTTAAACAAATTTAAGATTGTTTTATAATTTTATATTTATTAACAGATTCCCAGACGATGCAATAAAGGAATATTACGATGCAATAAAGGAATGTAGAAATTGGCCTGTTCCCTTAGTCAACCTATGATAGATATACTATATATATATAGATATATATATATATATATATATAGATATATATATATATATATATATATATATATATATAAATAGTATAGATATATATATACATATATATCTATATCTATACTATAATTATAGATTATATTATATATATTATACATGTATATGTATACTATATATATATATATATATCTTACTATATATATATAATATATATGTATACATATATCTGGATATAAATTTATATAATTACATTTACATATATGTGTGTGGGTGGGTTGACTCGCTTTAATCTACAAATAGCAATACATTTAGCGATATATTTAGTTACATATTTGCCCTAGGACTATAGTAAAACATTTCTCAGTGTATCTAGAAAAAATTACCTTTGACAATGTGTCTCTTTTATATGGAAATCAGTTAAGAATTTAATATAGAACAGACGAGAAATAAAAACCTATTCAACATTCTCTTTGCAATATCTCTGGCCTCAGCCATCTCTCTCTCTCTCTCTCTCTCTCTCTCTCTCTCTCTCTCTCTCTCTCTCTCTCTCTCTCTGCAGTGTCGCAACATGAGTTAATCTTCGTTGCAACAGCCGCTGAAAGACATTTTTCTTGTGCACAAAAATAGCAGAATGAGACATTGAAGGTCACACGATGACACTTTTATTTTATTCAAAGGAAACGAAAATTCAGTCCAGAGTTTTGATGTCCAGGAACTGAAAGTTTGAGACTCGGAAGCTGTGAGGACCTTCATGTTTGCAAGGTCAGTTTGCAGTGACAAACAACAAACAACTTTATTTATAGGGAATCATCTCATTGCGCATCATTTGGTAGTCATCTCTTCTGCTTTAATGTTATTTTTTTTTATTTTATCACGGTTGTGACATGAAAGAAACGGATTTTTTTTTATTTTCTTTTATTTATTTGCCCTAATCATTCCTTATTCATAACGCGATGAATGCCTGAAAATGAATGAAAGTTTGAACATGTGGCTCCATCGATCGTTACCGCTGATGGTATGCGTGGCACCTGGTCGTCTCAGAACGATCGCATGAGTCTTACTGTTCTTCTCCTAAACCAACGACCTTCACACTGAGGCTCTTCTGGAATAAAGAGACCTGTCATGCGTATCACCTGGATGGCGCATGCGCGACACTTTTATGCCACTACCTTTCGGTAACCCTTTTCCCACATCCGATCAGTTCCTCGGTATTTGGCCTTTTTGAACATTTTAGTCTCCCCACAAAAAAAGAAGAAGAAAAAGAGCCTCTCCACGAAAAAAATATTTTGCTGTCGTCTTAAGTATAAAAAAAGAAAAAAAAAAGTTTCCTGAAAAAAATTTTTTTCCTCAAAAATTCTTTCTAAAGTAAATTCTTACAAGAACAGAAATTATTTTTCTTTGGTTTTCGATGAATATGAACAAACAACTTAATCCCTTTCGACAAAAACCCTTTCTGAAATCGATTCCCTATAATGGAGAAGTCAAAGATTTCTTCATATATTTTCTTTTTTCGTGATCATGAACATTCCCCAAATACCTGTGAAATCTGCGCATGAAACCCGGGACCTTCACCAACTAATATCATGAAGTAAACAAGTTAAATATAGCTGTCAGCATCACTGGCGTGACTTCAAAGCAAAAGGATAAAAACGGAATAACAAAATGTTTTCCAGACACAGAGCGAAGCGAATAAAGCGGTTGTTGGTAACAGAACGAAATAAAAACTTATTTGAAACTGTAAACAATAAATCTATTTTGAGGTGATATGTATTTCGTGTACCCATAAATAATGTAGAATTTATTCATATACTACGTTGACATCCTCTGGTCTTAATGCATGGCGTTCTGATTTCGTAACTCGTTCACTTTTTAATTTAATTTTATTTTGCTTCCCTCTCTTTCTCTTTACACACACACACACATTTATATATATATATATATATATATATATATATATATATATATATATATATATATATATATATATATATATATATATATATATATATATAATATATATATATCATATATATATATATATATATATATATAATATATATATATATATATATATATATATATATATATATACATATATATATATATGACTGGTAATTAGTCAAACATAACTGGGTGCCGACAGGCTTTGACTCTAAATGTGATCAATATTTAGGCAAGTATCTTCTGACGTATGAATTGTGAAAAATAGAAAAAATATATCCCCAGAATTCATTACAATTGTAATTAAGCTATGATGATGCTTGTGGATATCTAAAATTCTTGTTCATTATGCAAACATGCTCAGAGGAGCCATTCTTTCATTCATTCATGCAAAGACTAGATAGGCAGAGACCTTCATAGGAGGATCCAAGATCCACTCGACGGATGGATTGGGGTGGGTCGCGCAAGGCAATTGGGATTTGGGGTTGCGTCGTGAAAGCGGAAGTAGGTCAAAGTCAGGCTCAAAGATCCCCAAGAGCAAGAGTTCCTGAAAAAAAAAAAAAAAAAAAAAATTAAGGGTGCGGCTTTCTTCGGGATAAGGTTGGGTGTCATACGCTCGCTCCGTCGAAACTTTAAAGGGTACTTCGTTGCATAATTCTTATCAATTGATTACTCGAAGTGCTAAAAGTATTTTACACACAAAATTCGTCCACAAGTGGCTTTGTAAACTGACAAATCTCCTATCATGGCCTGTGGGATTCGAACCGCTGACTGGTTGGCAACAAGTTACAGTGACTTTGATCAGTGAGCTATCAAGAGAAGCATAAGTTGTTATCGACTCCGTCGTACATATGCTTTTTGAATTTGATTTTAAAAAAATCTAGAATTGATGTCAACCCGCCTCCACCATGATAGCAGATTTGTCAGTTTGGAACCCTGTGTGGATGAATTTTGTGTTTGAAATACTTTTAGCACTACGAGTAATCAGTTGATAAGAATTATACAG
>NC_087209.1:74926172-74931409 GCF_015104395.2 Macrobrachium nipponense
GTATAGTAATTTGCTTCAAAAAGCTACGCAAGAACACTTTTTGTCCCCAGTAATAATGATAGTAAAATACAATTAGTTTTTTCAAGTTCTGCTCTTCATAATTTTTATCGCTGAGAAACCAGAGGGATTACTAGCAGAGAATGTGGTGCGAAAGGGACCATTCAGACTTTGGTTCAGTTTCTCACTTATCAAGGAAACCTACTTTTATAGGAAACATTTGACGCCAAGACCAAATCGTCCTGATGAAGGACAGAATATTTCCTAACGCAGTAAAAGCTCTTGCTTTAACGAAACCGGTTATGTCCTCTCTCTCTCGTACTCACGTTGCTGTTATTTCGTGATATGAATCATAGATCAACGGTGTCTATGGAGGCGGTAGTGCAACGCTAGTTGATAGAACTAAATCAATCAATAATCCACTCAACTATTCGATGACACATTCCTGCAAAGACATAAGACTAACAAACCAAAACTCAGATCCTAGAAAAACGAATGTTACAAAAGATATATATAATACTAGACGGAGAATTGGCAAAGCAACTGACCTAAAGTTTCAGTGTCCTCATTCAGTTGCGAAAAGAAGAAAAACAAGTTTGAGAGACTTGGTCAACGCGTGTTTGCCTCCAATATTTCTGGGCAAACATGCTTCCCTCGGAGGAGGAATTCTGACGGGGCTGTAAAACGGTGCGGAATAAACTTTTGCAGTTTGTCGCAACTTTTTCGTCTGTCACTTTAGGGTCGTTCTCAGTGAAGGACGCTGTCGGACATGAGCTGTTAGACTTGCATTTCCTTTGTTCCCAATTCTTTTTTCTTTGTTTCTTCTTTGATTTATTCTTTTCTCTTCCGAGGAGGAATTCTTATAAATGAAGATAAATAAATCTTACCAAACTTCTTGTGACTAATTTTACGATGACAGTTTAAGGGTGTCATTATGTAATAGACAAGCTCATTTTCCCTATAAGTTTTATAATTCTCTTTGTTTTTTTATTTTTCTACCTAATACCTGTCAAAATTGATAGCCCGTCGCGGAAAAGATCGCAGAACTGGATATACATCTGATGGATTTTAGACCTATTTAAGAAGCTGTTTTGATGGGAAATAATCCACACTACTTTCAGAAAATTGGTGACCCATTTGGAGAAACAGAATAGGGAGGAGATATATCTACAATGATTAAATTTCAGCCATTTTTCCATTTGTGCATTTGTGAATAGGATGAAAGAGAATTACGTAGACAACCTTTATAGGAATTCAGCCTGTCTATTATGCTCGGGCGTTTGGACGATAGGATAGGTCACCAAGTCCAGAGTGCGAACGACAAGAATCAAATCATGTAAAGGCTATTGGGCCTGGTCATTGCTTGGTTGGGTGGTGAGTGGCCACAACTAATGGAAATCAGACGATTTGGCACGTAAAGTCCCGTGACTATCTGTAGAGTCATGAACATACTTAGAAATTTAAAATGTGCCAAAGGAATCTGGCCTCAAAGGCATTGGGCTACGAAGGGGGCCTATAGAGTGAGTGAAGGAAGTTTTAAGTGCTAGGCTTTGTTTACTTAAGATCTCATATGAATGTATATATATAGACGTATACATATAATGTATGCTATAAATTTTTTCATATTCCTGTTCCTACTTTGGATTCCGTGATGCCAATTGGCCCAAACATTCTGGTTTCTCAACAAGACTTTAGGAGTGAGGTTGCTAGCTACCTACCTATCTACTTGATCCGAGAAGAACGTGGTACCCATTTACGTCTATTTATTTTGGGCGGTAGGCCGGGAATAACCCCTGGCCTTTCAATTGCAAGTTAAACTCTATCATCACCATAGTTTCCAATGCTGCGATACACAAGAGTCCATACAGAATTCTGCCACGCCTGTCTCTCCCGAGATTTCACTTCAACAAATCTCCATTCATCTCCAGCCTCGCTTTTCTTTGTTCTCTTACGAAAATGTCCGTAACTACAAAGCCTTTTGGTAACCAGTGGGTAAATGTGTCAAAATATGTAAATACCCTCAGGAAGCTACCTCTGCCCTTTAATGAAAATCACGTCCATCAGTACCTGTCCCTAGCTAATGGTAAAAGCTCCAGGTCTAGATACAACACACTCAGACCGACGTCATTCTCGTGGGAGAGTTCAATATCAGTAAGTTCCTGCTAACCTACGATGAGTTCCATGTATTTATATGTAGAGCTATTTACTGTGATATTGGATTTGAAGAACAACTATTAGCTGCAATCCTCCACGAAGTCCAGGATGTAGAGATAGTCCCCCAGACGATATCCTAGAAACAACGTATCGCTACACCGCCTGTTAGTTGTTAACTACTTTTTCTACTACTTAACAACTTTCTTTCCCCCCTCCGCCTTCGGCCTCCTCACTTTTAACGACCGAATTTCTAACTGCCCCTCAACCTACTGCTTAAGGTGTTGCTAACTTTTGTTTTGCTGTTTTTATAACTGATAATTTTTCGTTTTCCTATTATCGATCTTTACCACTAACGATGGTTTTTTTTTTTTTTTTTTTAAATCTTCGAGTAATGAAAAAGGCACTTGAACTCCATAGAGTTATTGCTTTTTTCCGTTTTTCTACGACTATCGATCTTTTTCTCCTACTGATGAGTACCTTAGGGTTCAAAGGGGTTTGTTTAACCTTGCCTGTCCACCTTTCATTTCACTTTTGAAATTCATAACATTTCACCTGCATATTCCACTAATATCATAATAAAAGATCACCTCATATCCTTAAAACTCACCTCTCCACCTACAAAATATTCAATTTGATCTACGGGCTGCTCAATGGGCAAGAGCCCGTGCTGGCATAAGGCCAGCTAAATCTCAAACAACAACTAGATACAACAGGTCAACCAGCACGCAGCTTTGGGTATGAATCACCAATACCGTGTTGTCACGCGCCCTGGTCTCTCATACATGGTTAACTAAATGCTTTTGTTTGCTACCTATTGTCGTAAAGGGAACAACAGGACTTGCTATGTGCCCATATATCTTTTTATTCATTCATTTATTCTATCAATGATGATGTCAAGTAACTATGCAGTATTTGGCTGTTCTAATACACGTGAAAAAACAAAAAAACCCCGTATGAAATACCATCGTTTTCCATAAGAAAAGCCATACAAAGATCATTGGGTACATGCCTTCTCTGATGTTCCCCATTTAATCAAATTAGTAAGAAATAGCTTTATTGACTTTTTTCTTTAATAATGGAGAGTGTATTTCAGATTCTAGCATACGAGAAATGCTTATTAAAACCAAAACAGACTATGGGCTTGAATATAAGATCAATGAAATGCATTTAAATGTAACTGGTCAACAAAGACAGAGTGTTAAATTAGCAGTGTCTAAATCATGTGCCAATTCAGTGAAATATTTAGGCGAAATGTCAAAACTTGAGTGAAACGTCCGATTTTATTCTTTTAATAATGAATAATTGGCTCAACATCATGAATTCTTGCCTGTACGGAGAGTTTGGTAAAAGCAATGCTTTTGGTGTTGATGTAGAAAAGCAAACAGGTAAATTGGTCTAGGTCATCGAGGTAATGAGTATTATGAGAGTTAAAACTCCTAATGCAATAAATGAGTAAATGAATGAATAAATAAATAAATAAATAAAAATATCAATTTCTGAAGAAACGAGTAATTTCTTTATTTAAATCCACCATTGCTTTATTTAATATGTTTAACATGTTTAAGAATGACGTCAAAGATACAATCACAGACTTAAATACAAATTAGTTACCTTATAGATATTTTCTTTGTATATGTATGTTTAATATGTTTTGTGAATAGGTTTTTGTTTACCAAAAGTTTGAATGTGGTCAGTTGCCGCCCTGTATAGTCCTTTAATTGTCTTGTCCCTGTGTCTGAGCAGTTGGACTTAATCTTTTTGTAAACCTCTTAAATAGTATCCATGCTTATGTTCGTTTGGAAGGGTTATTAATTCTCCAGGCGTGTTGGATTCCAGTTAACCTTTCGAATTCTTTACCGTATTCCGATACGCATGTAGAGACGAGGGCCTTTTAGTTATAAGGGCATCCAGAGCGTGAAAAAATCGAGAAGTAAGGGGGTCTTTCAGTTATCATAGGCACAGATACACCTATTAAAAAATTACCTTACTAAGAATGACCACACTCACACACACATACATGCGCGCATAAACACACGCATACTGTGTGTATTTGTCCGTATGCACGTGTGCGAACGTGTCCATTTATTTATTCACGACTTATATAAAGTTCCAACTCTGGATCAGTAATTACTTCGAAGTTCAAAATGGAAATGCAAGCGAAGTACCTGATGGTCAGCACCAAAAAAAGAGTCCCATAATGCCTTAATATTCCAGTAGCCTCAAAAGCAGGCGGCTTCATATTTGTATGGAAGGACTTCCACGGAAAGGAATTTAATCCCTAACGAAATTTGCTCTCAATGAAGGTCGCTCAGAAGGGCCATAGTTTCATGAAAAGGATTCCATTTCACGGGGAAATTAACACAGGTAATTTTTCTTCCTCATATTGAAGTGAATATGATTTTACTGAACTATATTGATTGCTTTTATGTTTTTTTCTACATGCTAACATTAAATAAAGCTCAAAGCTCTCTCCAAATTTACTTATCTAGAAAATTTCCTATGATCTAAATACCCTAAGAGGACTTATTATTATTATTATTATTATTATTATTATTATTATTATTATTATTTTTTTTTTTTTTTTTTTTTTTTTTTTTTTTTTTTTTTTTTTGCTCTATCACAGTCCTCCAATTCGACTGGGTGGTATTTATAGTGTGGGGTTCCGGGTTGCATCCTGCCTCCTTAGGAGTCCATCACTCTTCTTACTATGTGTGCCGTTTCTAGGATCACACTCTTCTGCATGAGTCCTGGAGCTACTTCAGCCTCTAGTTTTTCTAGATTCCTTTTCAGGGATCTTGGGATCGTGCCTAGTGCTCCTATGATTATGGGTACGATTTCCACTGGCATATCCCATATCCTTCTTATTTCTATTTTCAGATCTTGATACTTATCCATTTTTTCCCTCTCTTTCTCTTCAACTCTGGTGTCCCATGGTATTGCGACATCAATGAGTGATACTTTCTTCTTGACTTTGTCAATCAACGTCACGTCTGGTCTGTTTGCACGTATCACCCTATCCGTTCTGATACCATAGTCCTAGAGGATATTTGCCTGATCGTTTTCTATCACTCCCTCAGGTTGGTGCT
>NC_087209.1:74931909-74979784 GCF_015104395.2 Macrobrachium nipponense
AGCACCAACCTGAGGGAGTGATAGAAAACGATCAGGCAAAGATCCTCTGGACTATGGTATCAGAACGGATAGGGTGATACGTTGCAAACAGACCAGACGTGACGTTGATTGACAAAGTCAAGAAGAAAGAGTATCACTCATTGATGTCGCAATACCATGGGACACCAGAGTTGAAGAGAAAATAGAGGGAAAAAATGGATAAGTATCAAGATCTGAAAATAGAAATAAGAAGGAAAGGATATGGGATATGCCAGTGGAAATCGTACCCAGAATCATAGGAGCACTAGGCACGATCCCAAGATCCCTGAAAAGGAATCTAGAAAAACTAGAGGCTGAAGTAGCTCCAGGACTCATGCAGAAAGATGTGATCCTAGAAACGGCACACATATAAGAAGAGTGATGGACTCCTAAGGAGGCAGGATGCAACCCGGAACCCCACACTATAAATACCACCCAGTCGAATTGGAGGACTGTGATAGAGCAAAAAAAAAAAAAAAAAAAAAAAAATAATAATAATAATAATAATAAGTCCTCTTAGGGTATTTAGATCATAGGAAATTTTCTAGATAAGTAAATTTGGAGAGAGCTTTGAGCTTTATTTAATGTTAGCATGTAGAAAAAACATAAAAGCATCAATATAGTTCAGTAAATCATATTCACTTCATATGAGGAAGAAAAATTACCTGTGTTAATTTCCCCGTGAAATGGAATCCTTTTCATGAAACTATGGCCCTTCTGAGCGACATTCATTGAGAGCAAATTTCGTTAGGGATTAAATTCCTTTCCGTGGAAGTCCTTCCATACAAATATGAAGCCGCCTGCTTTTGAGGCTACTGGAATATTAAGGCATTATGGGACTCTTTTTTGGTGCTGCACCATCAGGTTACTTCGCTTGCATTTCCATTTTGAACTTCGAAGTAATTACTGATCCAGAGTTGGAACTTTATATAGTCGTGAATAAATAAATGGACACGTTCGCACACGTGCATACGGACAAATACACACAGTATGCGTGTGTTTATGCGCGCATGTATGTGTGTGTGTGTGGTCATTCTTAGTAAAGGTAAGTTTTTAATAGGTGTATCTGTGTATGATAACTGAAAGACCCCCTAACTTCTCGATTTTTTCACGCTCTGGATGCCTTATAACTAAAAGGCCCACGTCTTTACATGCGTATCGGAACACGTAAAGAATTCGAAATGTTAACTGGAATCCAACACGCCTGGAGAATTAGTAACCTCCCAAACGAACATAAACATGAATACAATTTGAGAGGTTTACAAAAAGATTAAGTCCAACTGCTCAGACACAGGGACAAGACAATTAAAGGACTATACAGGGCGGCAACTGACCACATTCAAACTTTTGGTAAACAAAAAAACCTATTCACAAAAACATATTAAACATACATATACAAAGAAAATATCTATAAGGTAACTAATTTGTATTTAAGTCTGTGATTGTATCTTTGACGTCATTCTTAAACATGTTAAACATATTAAATAAAGCAATGGTGGATTTAACATAAAGAAATTATTCGTCGTTTCTTAGAAATTGATATTTTATTTAGTTTTATTTATTTATTGTTAATTCATTCATTTACTCATTTATTGCATTAGGAGTTTTAACTCTCATAATACTCATTACCTCGATGACCTAGACCAATTTACCTGTTTGCTTTTCTACATCAACACCAAAAGCATTGCTTTTACCAAACTCTCCGTACAGGCAAGAATTCATGATGTTGAGCCAATTATTCATTATTAAAAGAATAAAATCGGACGTTTCACTCAAGTTTTGACATTTCGCCTAAATATTTCACTGAATTGGCACATGATTTACACTGCTAATTTTAACACTCTGTCTTTGTTGACCAGTTACATTTAAATGCATTTCATTGATCTTATATTCAAGCCCATAGTCTGTTTTGGTTTTAATAAGCATTTTCCGTATGCTAGAATCTGAAATACACTCTCCATTATTAAAGAAAAAAAGTCAATAAAACTATTGCTTACTAATTTGATTAAATGGGGAACATCAGAGAAGGCATGTACCCAATGATCTTTGTATGGCTCTTTTTATGGAAAACGATGGTATTTCATACGGGGTTTTTTTGTTTTTTCAGTGTATTAGAACAGCCAAATACTGCATAGTTACTTGACATCATCATTGATAGAATAAATGAATGAATAAAAAAGATAAGGGACATAGCAAGTCCTGTTGTTCCCTTTACGACAATAGGTAGCAAACAAAAGCATTTAGTTAACCATGTATGAGAGACCAGGGCGCGTGACAACACGGTATTGGTGATTCATACCCAAAGCTGCGTGCTGGTTGACCTGTTGTATCTAGTTGTTGTTTGAGATTAAGCTGGCCTTATGCCAGCACGGGCTCTTGCCCATTGAGCAGCCCGTAGATCATATTGAATATTTTGCAGGTGGAAAGGTGAGTTTTAATGACGTGAGGTGATCCTTTATTATGATATTAATGGAATATGCAGTTGAAATGTTATGAATTTCAAAAGTGAAAATGAAAGGTGGACAGGCAAAGGTTATACAAACCCCTTTAAACCCTAGGGTACTCATCAGTAGGAGAAAAAGATCGATAGTCGTAGAACAACGGGAAAAAAGCAAAAATTCTATAGAGTTCAAGTACCGTTTTTCATTACTCGAAGATTTAGAAAAAAAAGCCCCATCATTAGTGGTAGAGATCGATAATAGAAAAACGAAAAATTATCAGTTATAGAAACAGCAAAACAAAAGTTAGCAACAGCTTAAGCAGTAGGAGGGACAGTTAGAAATTCGGTCGTTAAAGTGAGGAGGCCGAAGGCGGAGTGGGGAAAGAAAGTTGTTAAGTAGTAGAAAAAGTAGTAATTGCCAACCAAGTAGTTAACAACTGACAGGCGGTGTAGCGATACGTCGTTTCTAGGATATCGTCTGGGAGACTATCTCTACATCCTGGACTTCGTGGAGGATTGCAGCTAATATTTGTTCTTCATATCCAATATTACAGTAAAGAGCTCTACATATAAATGCATGGAACTCATCGTAGGTTCGCAGAAACTTACTGATTTATTGAACTCTCCTACGAGAATGACGTCGGTCTGAGTATGTTGTATCTAGACCTGGAGCTTTTACCTTTAGCTCGGGACACTAACAGGTACTGATGGACCTGATTTTCATTAAGGGGCAGAGGCAGCTTCCTGAAGGTATTTGCATATTTTGACACATTTACCCTCTGGTTACCAAAAGGCTTTGTAGTTACGGACCTTTTTGGATGAGAACAATAAAAAGCGGGGCTGGAGATGAGTGGAGATTTGCTGAAGTGAATCTCGGTAGAGACAGGGCGTGGCAGAATTCTGCATGGACTCTTGTGTATCACAGCATTGGAAACTATGGTGATGATAGAGTTTAACTTGCAAGTTGAAATGGCCAGGGATTATTCCCAGCCTACCGCCCAACATAAATAGACGTAAATGGGTACCACGTTCTGCTCGTAGGTAGCTAGCAAACCTCACTCCTAAAGTCTTGTTGAGAAGTCCAGAATGCTTGACATCATCACGCACTCCAAAGTTAGGAACAGGAATATGATGAAAAAATATTCAGCATACATCTATGTATATGTCTATATATATACATTCATGTGAGATCTTAAGTAAACAAAGCCTATCCTCTGAAAACTTCTTTCCCTCACTCTACAGCAGTGGCGTTCCCAAACTGTGGGAAATTTGAAGCTACCAGGGGGGAAATAATTACACTACCTACTAACTAAAAAAAATCAGAGAGACAGAGAGAGAGAGAGAGAGAGAGAGAGAGAGAGAGAGAGAGGAGAGAGAGAGAGAGAGAGAGAGAGAGAGAGAGAGAGAAGAATGCCTGTTTATCAGTATATTTGTACATTTGAAAAATAAATAAGTAAATAGTCACAGTGTGTTTAACTACTCTTTCCCTCATACACATGAAGGGGAAATCTGGATGGTTGAACTGGGTGCAGGGGGAAATGACAGAAAAAAGTTTGGAAACCACTGCTCATATAGGGCCCCTTCCGTAGCCCATTGCTTTTCAAGCTAGATTCCTTAGGCACAGTTTAAAATTTCTAAGTATGTTCATGACTCTACAGACAGTCCACGGGACTTTTACGTGCCAAATCGTCTGATTCCATTAGTGTGGCCACCCACCACCCACCCAAGCAATGACCAGGCCCAATAGCCTTTTACATGATTTGAAATCTAGTCATTCAGCTCTGGACTTGGTGACCTATCGTCCAAACGCCCGAGCATAATAGACAGGCTGAATTCAGATAAAGATTGTCTACGTAATTCTCTTTCATCCTATTCACAAATGCACAAATGAAAAAATGGCTAAAATTTGATCATTGTAGATATATCTCCTCCCAATTCTGCTTCTCCAAGTGGGTCACCAATTTTCTGAAAGTAATGTGGATTATTTCCCATCAAAACAGCTTCTTAAATAGGCCTAAAATCCATCAGATGTATATCCAGTTCTGCGATCTTCTCCGTGACAGGTATTAGGTAGAAACATAAAAAACAAAGATAATTATAAATCAAAAAGGGAAAATGAACTTGTCTATTACTTAAAGGTATACATAATGACACCCTTAAACTGTCATCGTAAAATTAGTCACAACAAGTTTGGTAAGATTTATTTATCTTCATTTATAAGAATTCTTCTTCGGAAGAGAAAAGAATAAATCAAAGAAGAAGAAAAAAAGAATTGGGGACAAAGGAAATGCAAGTCTAACAGCTCATGTCCGACAGCGTCCTTCCCTGAGAACGACCCTAAAGTGACAGAGGAAAAAGTTGCGACAAACTGCAAAAGTTTATTCTGCACCGTTTTAACAGCCCCGTTAGAATTCCTCCTCCGAGGGAAGCATGTTTGCCCAGAAATATTGGAGGCAAACACGCGTTGACGAAGTCTCTCAAACATGTTTTTCTTCTTTTCGCAACTGAATGAGGTCACTGAAACTTTAGGTCAGTCAGTTGCTTTGCCAATTCTCCGTCTAGTATTATATCTTTTTTGTAACATTCGTTTTTTCTAAGATTTGAGTTTTGGTTAGTTAGTCTTATGTCTTTGTAAGAATGTGTCATCGAATAGTTGAGTGGATTACTGATTGATTAAGCTCTATCAACTAGCGTTACACTACCGCCTCCATAGACCACCGTTGATCTATGATTCACATCACGAAATAACAGCAACTGAGGTAAGAAGAGAGAGAGAGAGAGAGAGTAGAGAGAGAGAGTAGAGGACGAGGACATAACGGGTTTCGTAAAAGCAAGAGCTTTTACTGCGTTAGAAAATATTCTCTGTTTCCTTCATCAGGACGATTTGGTCTTGGCGTCAAATGTTTCCTATAAAAGTAGGTTTCCTTGATAAGTGAGAAACTGAACCAAAGTCTGAATGATCTCTTTCTCAGCGATAAAGATTATGAACAGCAGAACTTGAAAAAAACTAATTGTATTTTACTATCATTATTACTGGGGACAAAAAGTGTTCTTCCGTAGCCTTTTGAAGCAAATTACTATACAACAACACTTTTTGTTATCTGCGTTCATTTGTCAAAACGGGATTATTATTCTTATTATTGATTATTATTATTATTATTATTATTATTATTATTATTATTATTATTATTAATATTAAGATCATCGAACGACACCGTCATTTTCCACAGAGAAAAACCCAACCAAAAAACTATGGAAAATGAAGGGGAATTTTTATCAGATAAATTCCTCTGCGCCGGCATTTACTTCTCCTTGGGTATAAGTTATACTGAAGGTATGGCGAATTCGATTATTAAACAATAATTGTGGTCTAATATTTGTGAATAAAAAAAGACATGCATGTAAAAGTGAACAATGGTCCATATGTATATAGTATGTATATATGTAGTACATATATATATATATATATATATATATCATATATATATACCCTATATATATATATATAATACCCTCTCTCTCTCTCTCTCTCTCTCTCTCTCTCTCTCTCTCTCTCTCTCGTCTTCTATATATATCTATCTATATACTATATATATATATATATATATATTATGTATATATCTATCTCTATGTCTATATATCTATAATATCCATATATCGATATATCTATATATATATCTATATATATCTATATATATATCTTATATATATCTATATATATCATCTATATATATCTATATATATCCTATATATATATATTATATATATATATATCTGTATATATATATATATATATATATATATTATGTTATACGATCACAAGTAACACGTGAAGATTGTATATCAAGAGCTAGCAGGAAAAATGAAAAGCAGCAGTACCTAGCGCTTTCGTGTATTTTTGATACACCTCTTCAGGGTACAATATATATAGTGTACCCTGAAGAGGTGTATCAAAAATACACAAAAGCGCTAGGTACTGCTGCTTTTCCTTTTTCCTGCCGGCTCTTGATATATATACATATATATGTATAAGAGATATATATAATATATATATATATATATATATATATATATCTATATATATATATATATATATATCTATATATATATATATATATATATATATGAGAGAGAGAGAGAGAGAGAGAGAGAGAGAGAGAGAGAAAAAAAAAAAAACATAAATGCTGAATACGGATGATTACAACATAACGGACAATGTTCTGAAGTATAGTCGCCGCCAAACAAGAAATAATTGACCTGAAACATTGAACAGAAAACAACTGGAAGCATTCCAGCGCTCTTCCTGGAAGTCTATCGAGCTGGACGCCATCACCAGACGAAATTCCATGTTACAAATGTCGCCGTGTCAAAACTTTTATAGCTTTCCTACTCAATATCTTGCACAGAGAGAGAGAGAGAGAGAGAGAGAGAGAGAGAGAGAGAGAGAGAGAGACCTATTTCTTGAAGACTTGCTATAATAAGTGTATATATATAATATATATATATATATATATATATATATATATTATATATATATATATATACACATATACACATGCATATATAGAGACTATAATAAGAGAGAGAGCGGAGAGCAGGCAGAGAGAGAGAGAGAGACGGAGACCCATCTATGAAGACTTGCTATAATAAGTATATATATATATATATATATTGTCACAACTTCAGCTTTCCACTTGACTATTCATGAATTCTCGGTAATGAGGGCAACACTTCATGTAGGTATAGTAGATATGTTAAATGAATTATCAAACTATAATTAAAATTAAACAAAGACTTTACTTATTTTAAATCACGTCTGAATATATAATAACAAAATAATAACAAATAACCACTTAATAACTACTAGAAACAAGTGAATCATAAGCCACCGGATAACGAACTCAAAAGTATAACTTGACAGAGCTTGGGGAAGTAAACATTTCCAAGGATTACATACATTAAAAACATGAGGTAATTTCATCCATGCTGTCCGCTACGATCAGCAATCAATAGATGGCGCTAACATCATACACAATAATAGGTGTGTAATTAGAACTGCTACATAATGATAGGAGGGTTATTATAGTTCCCCCCTGTTAGGAATGAAATTACTATGACAATTTTATTGACAAACTTAGTGAATTCAAGTGGTTTTCTGTCTAAGACGTGATAATGCGTCGGCGATGGTGTTGTTTGATCCTCGAATGCTGTGGATCTCAATGTTGTAGGAAGACAAGATGTATGACCATCGAAGAAGTTTCTTGTTGTTAAGCTTGGCCCTTTCGAGGAAGGTAAGGGGTTTGTGGTCGGTGTAAATGACGACGCGTGCAGCACCTTCCAGATATGGACGAAAATGAAGGACTGTTGCTACAACCTATATAATTCTTTTTCGATGGTAGGCCATCTTAGTTGAGTGCCTTTGAATGCTCCCGAGTAATAAGATACTGGCAGCAGGTGTTCCAACAAAGGAGGAAAAGTACTGGTCCCATTGATTTCTTGCAGTAGGACACCACCAAATCCAGTATTACAAGCATCTACCTGTATAAAAAAAGGTTTAGCAAGATTAGGAGCTTGCAACAAAGGAGATGAAGTCATGAATAACTTTAGCTGCTGGAAGGCCTTGTCGTGATCCTGTGTCCAGTGAAACCTTACTTTGCTAGACGTCAAGGCATGTAGAGGAGAAGTTATGATGGCAAAATTAGGACAAAACTTTGAATAATATGACACCATACCCAAGAAAGTTTGAGTTCTTTTTTATCACTAGGAGTGGGAAATGAAGTTATAGCCTTTACATTAGTATCCTTGGGTAATATGGAGCCACTGCCAATGACATGTCCTAGGTATGTAACTTTTGCCTTACCAAATGAACTCTTGGCTAAATTAATAACGAGGTTAGCTTTCAGGAGTCTTTTGAAGAGTTCTTTTAAGATCTTGAGGTGTTCGTCCCAGGAGTTACTAGCAATTATGATGTCATCCAAGTAGACATACACACCCTCCAAACCACGTGTAACTTCATTGGACCATCCTTTAGAATGTAGCTGGAGCATTAGTCATCCCAAATGGCAAAACTTTGTATTCAAAGAGACCAAAAGGTGTTATAAAGGCTGATATCTCTTTTGCCCTATCTGTTAATTTAATTTGATAATAACCCTTCAAGAGATCAATCTGGGTAAGGTATTTAGAATTACTCACCGAGTCAATAATATCTGCAATTCTAGGTAATGGATAAGCATCCTTGACTGTTACAGAATTAACCTTTCTATAATCCGTACACATACGATAGGAATTGTTAGGCTTTTTGACTAAAATACAAGGCGATGCCCAGGGAGACTTACTTGGTGCAGCCAAATCTAGTTTTAGTAAATACTCAACCTCAGCCTTCAAGGTAGGATGGTAATAAAACGATGGGACACCCGATAAAAAGGTTGACGAACGGGATTGGTGTTGGTTTTCTAGCACAACATCATGTTTCACCAAGGTACAGCAACCAGGAGTGTCTGACATATTGCAGGATAAGACTTCAGAACAGCCTCTAATTCTTCCCTTTCCACCTTAGGAAGATGACCAAGATACTGTGAAAGTAAAGAAAGAATCTGTGAGTTACTAGCATCTTTCCATGACAAAATATGATTATGAGCCAAAGTTTCTTCTTCGTCTGGTTCAAGAGGAGCTAAAAGTTTATCATTATCAACTGCCTCGGGTACTAGGTTTTTCGTGCTAGGAGAAGTCTCGATGGGAGTAGTTATCCTTGAGTTGTGAGTGGAGTGATCAATCTCTCTACTTAACAGGTGAACTACCTGTGGAGAAATCTTTGCAGATTGGTATGGTTTTATTAGATTAATGTGCACTAACTGGCTAGGTTTCATTTTGTCTGGATTTTTCAATTGTATAATAAGTTGTTTTTAGAGACCCTTTTAGTGATTTTATATGGACCCATAAATTTTTCTCTCAATGGAGCTCCTGGAACTGGTCGATATACAAGTACATCATCTCCTACTTTGAAAGTTCTAATTCTGGCCTTTTTATCGTAATGGTTTTTCATTCGAATCTGACTGTTAGTTTAAATTCAGATTGGCAAATTCATAAATATGGTCAAATTTAACCTTAAGACTTTGAAGGTATTTGGAATACTTACTTGCTGGTCTTTGTAAGTACCTCTTAGGATGTTTTCTTTTACCATACTAAGGTTTGTCCTAGGTCTACGGCCGAACATCATCTCGAAGGGAGAAATTCCAGTCGACTCATTAGGTGTACTCCTAAGTACAGTCGGCCACACATATAAGTAAACACATTTCAGCCACAAGGGCTGGATGTGATCTGGTAACACTGGAACTGAGTCTCCAGACGCACGATGAAACCCGCCCCTCCACCGTGGCCACCGCCCTCCACACATCTTCCCCAAACATTTTTCCCTCCAACCTTCACTCCCACCCTTTCAAGCACACGTTTATAATTTTTACTCCCTCTCTCTAATTTCTCCTTTAAGGAAAATAATATAACTTAATCTATTCTGTAGGTTCATTTTCTCATCATGTGGGGGCGAGAAAACCCGTCTGTTCAACTTTTGTCATAATAATATTATTACTTGCTGTTACCGACAGAAGAATTAACTCGGTTTTCGTGGCGCTCTCTTGTAATAATGGGATTTAGCTATCTACCAATAAAAGCCTTGTCTATCAAATAACAGCATACCTATTACTCTTTAATTATAATTATAATATCAACAGCCGCATTCCAAATTCTTATTATTACAAAGACAACTAGCATCAGATCGTATACGACCTTACGTAACTCAAATAAGCATGCAGAAATAAAGAAGGCATAAGTTGAGGAGAGAAAGACCTCCATAGGCCTAGAAGACACCGAAGGAAGAGAAACAAAGAGACAGTTATAAGACACAGTGTAATAGAGCTGAGTGTGGGGCTGGTATCACAAGGGGCACCATTATCCTCTTAAGTATAATGGGGGCATAGGTCTTGACTTGTCATAGGGGTTATTTTGGGAGTCGATTCTTCCTTATGGTTGGACGTTTGTTTGGTCACAACCGACTATCATTGGATTACATCCGACATTGGGTCAAATTCTCGTATTTTTGTGCATGATTTTAACTGCTCGGCATACGTCTACATTTATCGATGGCAAGCATGTGCGTTTTTGTTTGTTTGTGTTCGTCCTGCAGGTGAGAATTCCCACGTTAAGAATGTATCAAGTAATAATGAGATTATATCCTTATATATATATATATATATATATATATATATATATATATATATATATATATATATATATATATATATATATATATATATATATATATATATATATATATATATATATATATATATATATTTATATTATATATAATATATATATATATATATATATATATATATATATATATATATATATATATATATCATTTGACGTCCAAACCTGATATTAGTAACATTTTAACGTATACGTAATTAAGGGACAAATATTACAGCACCCTATAATTAAGGATACACAATAGATTGAAAAATAACCATTTATTATAAAATATGTATCAGTATTTAGTCCATCCACCATCGTTGGCGATGACATCTTGTAGTCTACTGGGGACGGAGGCTACATGATTGTAGACGATTTGTTGATTTTTTCTGAATATCTCCCATTCGGACATGGTGTGTTGGAGGAGCTGCCTTGATTATCGCTCTTGGCCTGGGATCCAGGAGTTGACGATGGTCCCCCAGCAATTTTCCAAGGGATTCATATCACACCCCTTACTTGGCCAGTCCAGCAGGTCAATGTCTTGTTGTTCCTCAAACCATCGCTTAACTATCCTGGCTGTGTGAATTGGACAGTTGTCCTGCAAAACAAACGTCACATATGTAGTATATATTAATTATTTTTTACAAGAGGCGTCAAATTGTGAAGGGTGAGCTGGACATAATCTTTAATTTAAGGTTCTGCCTGTTTCTCCCTGTTTAGATCTCTCCTTTCTCTTGGTTTGAAAAGCTGAGAGATATTCCACCTTCGACTCGTCCCAAAGAGCTCGAAGCCATAAGCCACGTGAAGTTGAAGTCTATCGTAGAGAGGAAGAAGGTGGAATTTCGCTTAGCTTTTCAAACCAGGAGGAAGGAGAGATTTGAACTGGGAGACAGAACCTTACGTTAAAGATTATGCCCAGCTCACCCTTCCGACAAATGACACCTCATATGATACTTGCATCATATGATACTTGCATATCTATATATATATGTATATATATGATATATATATATATTATATATATATATATATATATATATATATATATATATATATAGATTATCATAGTATATATACCATATATAAATTCACCATAAAACATGACTGGAATATCTTGAAGTAATAAAAGTCCACACTTATGAGAAATGTATATCAAAAATACATAAAAGACTGGAGCTTTCGTCTACTTGATTAGTAGACCTCATCAGCCGTACTGATATTTCCTTTTCAATAAATATACAAAAAATTTAAGAAGTACAGTCAGGACTCTGGAACCGTCTCCAGAAGAGGTAGTTCAACCACGACGATCGGCTCGTCTTTTGGCCAGACATTTGAACGAGGGAATAACATGACTGAGATAGTTTGTTTTGGTTGTTATCTCCCTTGGAGACGGTTCCAGAGTCCTGCCTGTCCTTCGTAACTTTTTTTGTATGTTTTTTTGAAAAGGAAAAATCAGTTCGGCTGATGAGGTCTACTGATCAAGTACAGCGAAAGCTCGTCTTTTATGTATTTTTAATACACATTTTATATAGTGTGGACTTTTATTACTTCTATTATAATAATAAAATAATAATAATAATAAAATAATATAATAATAAAATAATAATAATAATAATAATAATAATAATAATCCAGGCATTACCATTGCCTACTAAATTAATACCAAATGAATGGCAGATATTCTGTAGTTACAACACTCAGTGCTGAGTCGTTGCGAGTCAAAAAGGAAACAAAAGCCGTGAGTAGTTTCTTAAAACAAGGAAAAATCACCCTTGAACTTTGATGCCAGAAGATGGCGAATACCTCAAGAACCAACAACCATACAACTGATTCGTTCTCACGGAGCTCAAATGTTCTCTTCTGACTCGCAACAACTCATATATTTTTACATTTTGTAACAAGTTCTGTATAAATAGAAGAAGTTAATAATACAAGTTAATGAAACCAGCACTACAACAGAGTTTTCCCTATTACTGCAATTTGCGAGATGAAACTCTACATACTTGCATGAACAGAATGCGCTCTGGGTAGGGAAATGCCATGGCTCGAACAGTTGGGACCATCACGTCTTCCAGTATTTCAAGGTATTGGTCGGCGTTGAATCTTCCTTGTATTTCTGCCAGCTCACCCAGGGTGTATAAGTTAACCCATCCCCACACGTTACATGTGCTCACAGGAGTATCTTGTATTATTGCGTCGCCATCAGTGCAACTGTTCGTGCGAGGTCGACGCAAATGTTTTCTCATCAGAAAAAAACAACTCTTGCCCAGAAACCTAAGTCTTCGTTGACATACTGCCGGGCAAAATGAAGGCGCCAGCGATGGTGGATGGACTAAATACTGATACTGTAACAGAAGGGAGGAAACATTTTTGGTAGCGGGATGAATTTGTTCAGAAAGTCCTAATAAAACTAACATATTGTTGTTGTTTTTAGTGTAATGTGCTTTCATTGAGACTAAGCAATAGTTTGTTTTGGTCGTATCTTATTTTATATATCATATTTCATATTAAATGGTTATTGGTTATTTTTCAATCTATTGTGTATCCTTAATTATAGGATGCTGTAATATTTGTCCCTTAATTACGTATATGTTAAAATGTTACTAATATCAGGTTTGGACATCAAATAATATATATATATATATATATATATATATATATATATATATATATATATATATATATATAAGGATATAATCTCATTATTACTTGATACAATCTTAACGTGGGAATTCTCACCTGCAGGAGGAACACAAACAAACAAAAACGCACATGCTTGCCATCGATAAATGTAGACGTATGCCGAGCAGTTAAAATCATGCACAAAAATTCGAGAATTTGACCAATGTCGGATGTGATCCAATGATAGTCTGTTGTGACCAAACAAACGTCCAACCATAAGGAAGAATCGACTCCCAAAATAACCCCTATGACAAGTCAAGACCTATGCCCCCATTATACTTAAGAGGGTAATGGTGCCCCTTGTGATACCAGCCACACTCTCAGCTCTATTACACTGTGTCTCCTTTCCGTCTGCCTCCTTCTTGCTGTTGTCCTCTCTCTTATAACTGTCTCTTTTTTTCTCCTCCTTCAGTGTCTTCTAGGCCTATGGAGGTCTTTCTCTCCTCAACTTATGCCTTCTTTATTTCTGCATGCTTAATTTGAGTTACGTAAGGTCCTACACGATCTGATGCTAGTTGTCTTTGTAATAATAAGAATTTGGAATGCGGCTGTTGATATTATAATTATAATGAAAGAGTAGTAGGTATGCTGTTATTTGATAGACAAGGCTTTTATTGGTAGATAGCTAAATCCCATTATTACAAGAGAGCGCCACGAAAACCGAGTTAATTCTTCTGTCGGTAACAGCAAGTAATAATATTATTACGACAAAAGTTGAACAGACGGGTTTTCTCGCCCCCACATGATGAGAAAATGAACCTACAGAATAGATTAAGTTATATTATTTTCCTTAAAGGAGAAATTAGAGAGAGGGAGCAGAAGTTATAAACGTGTGCTTGAAAGGGTGGGAGTGAAGGTTGGAGGGAAAAATGTTTGGGGAAGATGTGTGGAGGGCGGTGGCCACGGTGGAGGGGCGGGTTTCATCGTGCGTCTGGAGACTCAGTTCCAGTGTTACCAGATCACATCCAGCCCTTGTGGCTGAAATGTGTTTACTTATATGTGTGGCCGACTGTACATACATAAGCAGATCCAGGTCTTCATCCCAGTCTCGTCCAGTTTCACAAATGTACTTGCGCAGGAGGCTTTTAATGGTCTGGTGTACGCGTTCGAGGGCTCCATTAGTCTGAGGGTGATAAGCTGAAGCAAAAATATGGGAGATGTTTAACTGCTTTAAAGTTTGCTTAAACAAATCACTAGTGAAGTTTGTCCCCTGATCACACTGAAGCTCTTTTGGAAAACCAAAAATGGTGAATATTTTAAGAAGATTAACAATAATTGTTCTAGCAGATATGTTTTTTATAGGTATGGCTAAAGGAAATCTAGTAGTTGGGCACGAACACAGTTAAAATGCACTCATTTTGTTTTTTAGTTTTTGGAAGTGGACCAACACAATCTACAATTACCTTTTCAAAAGGAGAATTAGGTACAGTAATAGGAAACTAATGGTGCTGGAGGTATTTTCTGATTTGGTTTACCAGTTACCTGGCAGGGATGGCAAGATTCTATGTGGTGCTTTACATCAGCTTTCATACCAGGCCAGTAGTAATCGTCCAGCAAACGCTTATAGGTTTTAGAAATGCCTAGATGAGACTCTGCTGAATGAGCAAGATCCAATAAGGCTGCACGAAGATTAGAAGGAACTACTAGGTGGTAACTATCATGTCAGGAATTTTGTCCTGCAATCTTCAAAGGTCTATAACATCTCATAAGGATGTTATTATCAAGATAGAAATATGGTAACTTACTTTCATCATCATCATCTTTAACTTTATCAAAGTATTCTTTCAAACTATCATCAGACCTTTGATACTCTACAAATTCATCTGAGGGAATATCAACAAGATCTGCAAGGACTTTTTCACCTAAGGTACTTTGATCCACCTTACCTGTGTGTTCAGTGTCTCGAGAAGTTGAGGTTGTAGGCCTGGTGACTACTTGGCAGGGAAAGCTCTACTACAGGAGAAAACTCTTTGCAAGCTTTTTCGATCACTACTTCAGGCTGAGTAATGATAAGACTAGGAGTACTGTTAGTTTGAGCCAAGTCATTACCAAGCAGGCGACATTAGTTGAACCTTTAAAATAAGGACAATCAAGAGAAATCTGTACAATAGGTAAAACCTTTTGACAAGTCAAATCCGACACAGTTACATACTGATCTGTTGGTTTAGCTAAATCTTTTAACTTTGAGCTAATGATAGTTTGAGATGACCCTGTATATCTCAAAATTTGCACTGGGATATCATTTACTTTACCAGGATATGTAAATGCTGTAAAGTCTGATAAAGGTTGAGCACAGTGAAGTGTCGTTTTATTTGCAGTATTCCCTGATTTGGGTCCTTGTGTAAAAGCATTAGGAGAAGCCTTACCATGAGATGCTTTGCATTTGGGACTAGGGCAGTCTTTAATATGATGACCTCCTTTCTTACAAAAAGTACAAACCTGGGGGGCAGATGAAGGAGAGGACGAATGTGGTTTAAGTTTATGAATGAGATGATAATCATCAGCTAATAGGGCAGCCCTTTTTCCATCTTTTTCTTGTTTTTCTCTAATAAACATTGACACATTAGCTGGAATATGCCTCAGGAATTCCTCTAAAACTATTAAATTCTTTGTTCTAAAGTAGTTATTTGTTCCTTATCTATCCATTTATCAAACTGTTTCAACTTCAATGTGAAAAACTCGAGATACGTGTGAGCTTGGTTCTTCAAAGTTTGTCTGAAGATTTGTCTATACCCTTCTGCTGTAACACTATAAGCATCCAATATAGCAGTTTTAAAGACTTCATAATTGCTTTCTTGGACAAGTTGTGCTGCCACATATGCAGCTTTTCCTTTGAAGGAGTTTCTGATTAAGAGAACATATTGGTCTCTAGGCCAGTTGAGAGACGTTGCAGTGTTTTCAAAAGTAATGAAAAATACATCAGGATCTTTTTCATCGAAGACAGGCAGGAGTTTGCGTGCTTTACTAAGATCAAAAGCATCAGGTAGCTGTTTTTCTGCCAACCTTTCTTCTATTCTTATGGCTGATAGTTCCTTTTCCAACAGAACTCTTTCTTTTCGTTCTAGTTCAAGTCTTCTTTGCTCAGCTTCTACCTTCCTTTGTTCAGCTGCTGCTGCAGCATTTGCAGCTTCGACCTTTCTTTGTTCAGCTGCTGCTGCGGCACTTTGCAGCTTCAAGCCTTTTTTGTTCAGCTGCTGCTGCGGCATTTGCAGCTTCTACTGTTCGCTGCTGCAGTTCAAGTTGGAGTTTCAATTTTCACTATCTCTGGGTCTTCAGTTGTAGTAACTGTACGAGCAGCACCTCGTTCAAGTGTTAAAGGCCTTAAGGGAAGAGCCTCTTCTTCAGTTATGTTACCACTATTTATCAGGAAATCTAAGATCTTTCCCAATAGTTCAGCTTTCACCACAGCATGACCTACAGATATTCTTGCCCTTACAGCTATTTGGCGAAGCTGGTCCTTCTTAGCTTCCTGTAGTGTATTCAGGTGCTCCCTGGGTGCACCTAAAAATTTCTCAAGATCAAAAGGCATCTCTCAATACTGATAAAATATTAAAATATCACTGGAAATTATATCACTACCATACACAAGCTATAAAACTTTAAAAAGTTAGGTTATTCATGGATTTATGGTGCGAAGGCACCCACAAACCACAGGAATTTCTAATCCTTAAGTCCCACAATGTTCAGAAATTCACTTAAAAGAACGAGCCTTTAATAATGCACATCCACTAACAATCTTGAATGAAATATTCTTAATGAAGTAAATAATTGGAAGTACCAACAGTTACCTGAACAAGGAATAAACCTTTAAGTATCCATCGAGGTAGAACGAAGTTCTTGACAACGTGGTCGTAACAATATGAAGCCGAGTACCTTTAAAGAGCGAAGGTCGTACCCTGAGTAAGAGGAACAGAGGTTCCTAAGGAAGGAATCTTTCATTCCCTTATGATGAGGTTTTGAATGCCTCGAAGCACCTCGAGAAGTTGGGGCGACTATGAAGATATCGCTAAGCGATGGTAGTCAACAGAGTCGAGGGTTAAAAGAATGACGAATTCTAGGCTGCCATTACCCTGCCTGCACGTCCTCCAAAATCTCGATGTATGCTTAAAATGACGTGTTGCAACACAACATTCTCTAAGTGAAAGTGTGAGCGCGCTGGAGAACACTATCCGGTGGTGGTCTGTTATAAACTAGCAAAATATCACTAATACACTACACTCATGTTGTCCATCATCACAGAGAAACAACAAAATGAATTTCACAATCCGTCAAGATCGAGCGTAAGCGCAACGCAAACGTAAGTAGATCCCGGTCAGGCCCCCAATTTGTCACAACTTCAGCTTTCCACTTGACTATTCATGAATTCTCGGTAATGAGGGCAACACTTCATGTAGGTATAGTAGATATGTTAAATGAATTATCAAACTATAATTAAAATTAAACAAAGACTTTACTTATTTTAAAATCACGTTCCGAATATATAATAAACAAAATAATAAAAACAACCTAATAACTACAGAAACAAGTGAATCGTAAGCCACCGGATAACGAACTCAAAAGTATTAACTTGACAGAGCTTGGAAGTAAACATTTCCAAGGATTACATACATTAAAAACATGAGGTAATTTCATCCATGCTGTCCGCTACGATCAGCAATCAATAGATGGCGCTAACATCATACACAATAATAGGTGTGTAATTAGAACTGCTACATAATGATAGGAGGGTTATTATAATATATATATATATATATATATATATATATATATATATATATATATATATATATATATATTCATGCATATATGGAGACTATAATAAGAGAGAGAGCGGAGAACAGGCAGAGAGAGAGAGAAGAGAGAGAGAGAGAGAGAGAGAGAGAGAAGAAAAATAATGGGTCGAAAGCAACAGTACCTTCAGTTTTGGTAAACTGAGGTCATATTTGATAGAGAGAGAGAGAGAGAGAGAGAGAGAGAGAGAGAGAGATAGAAAGGAACATATTCCGAACAAAATTCCGAGGTAACGCCAAAATTTCATTTGTAACTCGAATATTCCGGCATAATGGGAGACCACAACGGGACACTTCTTCCATAACAACGTTACTGAGGCTTCTTCCTACTTAGCCTCCGAAAGAATCGGTCTGTCCCTTTTGCCTCTTCTCTTCCAGATCCTTAATAATCTATCTATTGAAAGCGAATTTCTGGAATCCGTCATTCCATTTGCCGAGACTATTCCCTGCTGCGTCCGATTTCATTTCGCCTTTTATCCTGGACTAGTGAAAGCCCGCGAGTTTCGTCTGACTTCTTTCTTTTTTTCTGGTGGCCTTTCATCTCTCGCTCTAGAGCTAATCTACCTATACTGTTTAATTCTGCTTGTTTGTAAGTACAACCGGGTTGCTCGGTGAAGAGCTTCCGGCATTCTGTTAGATTTTTCAAAGTTAGTCAAATCAAATCCTCACCTGTTACTTCGACAATTAGGTGTCATGATCAACTTTGCCCCCTTTATCACACACCAATGATTTTTATCCGTAGCACTAATTATCGTCATTATTCTATAACAAAAGTTATATTACCTTCCTTCCGGATCGCTCTGTACGAGCTTGCAGCATCTACAACATTACCTTCATGAGATCTGGAGTTCAAGCATTTTATTGAATTCCCTGCAGTCGTGCAATTTTGATTTAAAGTTAGAATTTTGAAAATATATGGCTGCAGTTAATAAAGAAATGTTTTTTCCGAAGACAGCAAATGCCCATTTAATAGTTTTATTGGGTAATACCCATTGAAACTTAAATATTGGCTGAAGACTGAATTCATACCCACTGTTCATTGCTGGGGTCATAAAGGTTTCAGTTGGAAATAATAACAAACTTTTCAATGGACTAAAGACAATTTATAACAGCTGTGTTTTTGCTGTGGTCGTGAGGAGATTAATTATTGTAAGCTATTAATTAACATGTACTTTTCTTCTTTCTAGAAGGACGCCTTATATGGGATATGAAAAGTATAGAATAATTGAATTCAGTCAAAAGATGGAAAGTCGGGCACAATATAACGCAACAAACATAAGAAAATAACCAACGGAAAAATGGGAGATGATCTTACAACAACTGTTTAGTGGATTCCAAAAATGAATCTAAAACCAAAAACGGTTTTATGTAAAACAATTCCAGTCCTTTATTAACAAATATTGAATGCATTAATATTTTCTTTGTCATGATGGAATACGTTTATCAGTTACTAAATTGTTCTGATTGCCGTGGCATTTTCAAAAACAATAAAAACAATTACTACAGCATCGATAACTTTATGTATTTTGGGTAATACATATAAACATTTTTCTATGTTATCTTAAACTGCGCAGATTCTGTTTCTAGCGATAATCGCTTGATCAAATGTTTAGCGAGTTGGATCTGTCCAATATGTGGATGGGTGACCCCAAGAATGACCCAGTTTCGAGTCCTTGGAGAGAGCGGAGCAATTTGACCCCATTCCTTTAAAATCCACGGCACATCTGATGACTGAAGCAGTAAATTATGAACCTGGTAATTAGCCAAATATAGCAGGATTTGACCCTATTTGTGACCAATATCTAGTTGCGTATCATCTGCCGCATGAATTGTGAAAAATAAAAGATATATCCCCAGAATTTATTAAAACTGTCATCAAGTCATGAAAATTATTATGGATATCTAAAATTATTGTTCATTAGGCAAACATGATTAGATGAACCATTCTTTCATTCATTCATGCAAAACCTAGATGGATTGAAACCCCCATATGAAGATATCAAGATCCACTCGATGGATGATTGTGGTGGGTCGCGCAAAACAATTGGGATTTGCGATTGTTTCGTGAAAGTGGAAGCAGGTCAAAGTCAGGCTTAAGGATCCCCGAGAGCACGATTTCCAGACAAAAGAAAAAAATTAAAGGGCGACACTTTTCTTTGGGAAAAGGTTAGGTGTTATATACGCTCGCTCCGTCTAAAAGTTAAAGGGCACTCCACTGTATAGTTCTTATCAACTGATTACTTGTAGTGCTAAAAGTATTTCAAGCACAAAATTCATCCACACAGGGTTGCAAACTGACAAATCTGCTATCATTGTGGAGGTGGGTTGATTTCAATTCTAAATTTCTTTTTTAAATCTAAATTCAAAGCATATATACAGCAGTGTCGATAACAACTTATGCCTCTCTTGATAGCTCACTGATCAAAGTCACTGTAACTTTTTTACAACCAGTCAGCGGTTTGAATCCCACAGGTGATGAGGCATCTATCAGTTACAATTTTCCCTGAGTGTAAGTTGTACATATGCTTTTCGAATTTAGTTTTGTTTTACTTAGAATGGATATCAATCCACCTCCGCCATGATAGGAGATTTGTCAGTTTACAAAGCCACTTGTGGACGAATTTTGTGTGTAAAATACTTTTAGCACTTCGAGTAATCAGTTGATAAGAATTATGCAACGAAGTACCCTTTAAAGTTTCGGCGGAGCGAGCGTATGAAACACAACCTTATCCCGAAGAAAAGCCACACTCTTGGTTTTTTTTTTTTTTTCTTTTTGTCTGGAAATCTTGCTCTTGGGGATCTTTAAGCCTGACTCTGACCTACTTCCACTTTCACGAGGCAATACCAAATCCCAACTGTTTTGCGCGACCCACCCCAATCCGGACATCTAGTCTTTGCATGAATGAATGAAAGAATGGCTCCTCTGAGCATGTTTCCATAATGAACAAGAATGTTAGATATCCACAAGCATCTTCATGGCTTAATTACAATTGTAATGAGTTCTGGGGATATATATATTTTTTATTTTTCACAATTCATACGTAAGAAGATACTTGCCTAAATATTGATCACATTTAGAGTCGAATCTTGTCAGCACCCAGCTATGTTTGACTAATTACCAATCATATATATATATATATATATATATATATATATATATATATATATATATATATATATATATATATATATACATATATGTGTGTGTGTGTGTGTGTGTGTGGAATATATGTGTTATTCCTTATATAAAAACTAAAAACTATGATTGAATTAAACCAATGACCCAAGGGGTCCAATGGTAGCTTGCAGGAGTGTGATAGGCAGTGATAAAGTAAAGTTGACTAAGCCTTCACGTGTTGTATCAGCGTCCTAATTAGTAGGCACCTGTAGTCATTAAATCTATTGTGTGAATCGTCGACAAAGCTTTTGCTTGAGAAACCATGTTGACCTATAACCCAAAACCGTCCTACGTGACTTTTGTCTGATATGTTCATCTGTGTGTATGTTCGTATACTGAGCTAGTGTTTGCCCACCTATGATATTGTAAACCAAATTGTATGTCAGACTTCCTTTAGCACTCTTCATTGGAAGACCTATGAAATCTTCTCTTCAAGATGTAGGATAGAAGAATATATCTTATTTTTGTACTCTGTGTTTCAACAACTAAACCCTTACATCAGAAGAAGTGACTGAATGAAACTTAGAAATTATCATCGCAGTCCATCATATCCCAACGAGGATGGGACTTGCACCAACCGACCTTTGCGTATAATATCGCAGGTCCTTATAAGGCACAGCCACAACATATATATATATATATATATATATATATATATATATAGATATATATAATATATATAATATATATATATATAATATATCATATATCTATAATATATATGATATATATATATATATATATATATATATATAATATATTATATTATCTATATATATATATATTATATATATGATATATATTATATATATATATATATATATATCTATATATATATATATATATATATATATATCTATATAGATATATATAGTATATATCAGTATAATCTATATATAATATGTATATATCTATATTATATATGATATATATCTATATATATATATCTATATATTATAGATTATATATAATATAATATACATATATATAGTTATATATATATCTATATACTATATCTATATATATATATATATATATATATATATATATATAATATTCCCTATATATATATAGAAAAACTATATATATATATATATATATATAATTTATATCTATATATATATATATATATATATTATATATATAACATAAATAATTATATATATATATATATATATCTTATAGTTTATATATCTATATATACTATCTATATTAATTATATAATATAAATATATATATATATAATATATATATATATTCTATATTATATATATATATTATATATATTATATAATATATATTATATAGATATATATATATATATATATATATAGCTATATAAATAATATGATACTATATCTATATATATATATATATATATATATATATATATAAAATATATTGTGTGTGTGTGTGTGTGATGTGTGTGCGTGTGTGTGTGTGTGTGTGTGTGTGTGTGTGTGTGTGTGTGTGTAAAGAGAAAGGGAGTGAAGACAAATAAAATAAAATGAAAAAGTGAACGAGTTACGAAATCAGATATATATATATAATATATATATATATATAATATATATATATATATATATATATATATATATGTGGTGTGTGTGTGTGTGTGTGTGTGTGTGTGTGTGTGTGTGTGTAAAGAGAAAGGGAGTGCTGATTTATCTATGGCTACATGAAATAGATATCAACTCAAAATAGATTTATTGTTTACAGTTTCAAATAAGTTTTTATTTCGTTCTGTTACCAGCAACCGCTTTATTCTCTTCGCTCTGTGACCGGAAAACATTTTGTTATTTCTTTTTTATCCTTTTGCTTTGAAGTCACGCCAGTGATGCTGAGAGCTATATTTAACTTGTTTACTTCATGATATTCGTTGGTGAAGCTCCGGGTATCATGCGCAGATTTCACAGGTATTTGGGGAATGTTCATGGTCACGAAAAAAATATTATAAGAAGAAATCTTTGACCTTTCCATTATAGGGAATCGATTTCAGAAAGGGTTTTTGTAGAAAGGGATTAAGTTGTTTTTTACATTTATCGAATAAAAATAAGGGATTAAGTTGTTTTTTACATTCACCGAATAAAAATAAGCTTTGTTCTAGTAAGAATTTACTTTAGAAAGAATTTTTGAGGGAATAAAAAAATGTTTTCAGAAAACCTTTCTTTAATTTTTTTTTATTTTTACTTAAGACGACAGCAAAATATTTTTTCGTTTTCTTTCGTGGAGAGGCTCTTTTTTTTTTCCCCGTGGGGAGACTAAAATGTTCAAAAAGGCCAAGTACCGAGGAACTGATCGGGTGTGGGAACAGGGTTTCCGAAAGGTAGTGGCATAAAAGTGTCGCGCATGCGCTGTTCAGGCGATACGCATGACAGGTCTCTTTAATAATCGATGGAGCCACACGTTCAAACTTTCATTCATTTTCAGGCATTCATCGCGTTATGAATAAGGAATGATTAGGGCAAGTAAATAAACGAGAATAAAAAAGATCCGTTTCTTTCATGTCACAACCGTGATAAAATGAAAAAAAAAAAAAACTAAAACAGAAGAGATGACTACCAAAAGATGCGCAATGAGATGATTCCCTATAAATAAAGTTGTTTGTTGTTTGTCACTGCAAACTGACCTTGCAAACATGAAGGTCCTCACAGCTTCCGAGTCTCAAACTTACACCTCTTGGACATCAAACTCTGGACTGAATTTTCGTTTCCTTTGAATAAAAGATGAGTCATCATGTGACCTTCACTATCCCATTCTGCTATTTTTGTGCACTAGAAAAATGTCTTTCAGCGGCTGTTACAAACAAGATTAGCTCATGTTGCGACACTGCAGAGAGAGAAGAGAGAGCGAGAGAGAGAGAGAGAGAGATGCTGAGGCCAGAGATATTGCTGAGAAGATGTTGAATAGGTTTTTTTTCTTGTCTGTTCTATATTAAATTCTTATCTGATTTCCATATAAAAAAGACACAGTCAAAGGAAATTTTTCCTCGGGCAAATATATAACTAACTATATAGCTAAATGTATTGCTATTTGTAGATTAAAGCGAGTCAACCCACCCACACACATATACGTAAATGTAAATATATAAATTTTTTATGCAGATAGATATATATATATATATATATATATATATATATATATGTGTGTGTGTGTGTGTGTGTGTGTGTGTGTGTGTGTACGTATATATAAATATATATATATATATATATATATATATATATATATATATATATATATATATATATATATATATATATGAATAATTATCACATCACCGTGATTCATATAGATCATTCGAGCTACAAACGTCCTTTAATATCTAATTCGCTCTACCTCGGAATTGATATATTTTCATATATGTACCGAAGGGGAATTTTTAGTTGATATGGGATCGAACCACCGTCCAGTGGACGGGAACGAAATCAGGAACGGCCAGTGACGTTATCCAGTCGTATATCAATTCCGAGGTAGAGCGAATTAGATATTAAAGGACATTTGTAGCTCGAATGATATATATATATATATATATATATATATATATATATATATATGTATATATATGTATATATATATAAGTATATCTATCATAGGTTGACTAAGGAAACAGGACAATTGCTACATTTGTTCTATCTTTATTCCGGCGTTTCGTAATCTTACCTTTATTACATCGTCTGGGAATCTGTCAATAAATATAAATTTAGTAAACAATCTTAAATTTGTTAAAAAGAATCACAAAAAAGAAAAGAGACTAAAATTTACAAAAATACTTTTAAAAGCTAAGACCTCTGACCAACCTTCAGTTCAGAGACAGGAAGGCTGAATGACAAGAGAGAAAGGAGGCACATAGGCTTAGATACAGTTGGATCGAAGAGTTTTGGGTATTCAGCTGTGTGTGTGTGTGTGTGTGTGTGTGTGTGTGTAAGAAGCGCTCCCTCGCTCCCAGGAAAAGGTGAAAGGAAAGATCCTAGACCCCGAACTTTCGTCTTTATTTCAGGGCCTGATCACAGTAACAGAGAGGAGGAAAAGTATAGTCACTCATATAAGTTCTCGGATGTCTCCGGGCATAAAGCTGAATTCCATCCAACCCCTTTCTGGACAACGGGTCTGTATAGTGACGTAAGACGGGCACACACCGAAACTTTCTACAGCAGAGTGAGGTAGTTGAACATTTGGCCAGTTTCCCACTCCCAGACAACTGTCATCCAGAAAGGGGTGCAATGGAACTCTCTCAAACACCTGGACATCCTTGAACTTATATGAGTGGCTGTACAATACTGCAACATTACATTCGTCTGGTAAAAAAGATCAACTATCCATTTGCTAGTATACAAATGAGGTAAAACTACATCAAACAGCCCACTGTTATGAGGGGTAATTACTATGTTGTCTTACGAGGGTAACGGCTCTTTTAACTGTTGGTTCCTTAAATATCTTATTTTTCATAACATTATCAACTGTATAAAATCCAGGACTGAGGTCCATATTATTAATTTTATCAATAAAACATGATTCTCTTATTAGTCTCTAAAATGTCGCTAGATTTATACAGTGTTGTCGTATTTTCCCAGTTTTTGACAAGGCTCTCGTCTCTCACATGTTTAAATGCCACGGGGGTATAGTGGTATTGTGTGCGTGTGTGTGTATTTTAATCACATGTTGTCTTACGGAAAGTGAATTAAAATCAATTAAATCAATGAGCCTATAATTAGTGATCCTCTCCAGTCTCCTAGATTGCTAGTTTTCCTTCTGCATGCGCGAGGGTTCGTAACGGTTTTTTAAACCGAAAATGTGGTATGATAAACCCGTAGAGTTTTAACTAAAACTCTCTGCTATCTTTCTTTCTCTCCTATCAACGGATACTCGGGAATTTAAGGAGACTTCAAAGCTAAGCATTTAATTTCTCTTTTTCGCGGACCATTTCTCTTAACTTTCACACCATTAAGATAATTTACGTTTATTATTGACAATGTTACCACCTTGAAATCCTTCAAAGACTTTCTGGCTGCTCTGCGAGCAAGAGCCCGTGCTGCCGTGAAATACTAAGGTCTGTTGCAAGATTCAGTCATGGCTGGTATTTTATAAGACTTGGTCGTTAACCCTATGAATATCAAGTGTCCCAAGACCGAATTAATGAATCCTAATAGCCTAAACCCTGCGTCAGAGATCCAGAGAAGATGGCAGGATTTAGGACGAGGTGTCAATAATCCTGACGGGATTCCGAGTTTAATCTTGAACGTGACTTGATTTGCGATGAGCGGAGATATTGGAGGTCGTAACATGAGAGAGGCAGCCAGTCAAGATCGTGGTTCTAGTTGCAATCTGTCCCGATTTTAGTCTTCTGTAAAGGAAAAATATTGAAATAGCTTTGTTTGTTCGCACTTTTATTTTGTCGCTCTTAGATCTTAAAAACTACTGAGGGTAGAGGGTTGCAAATTGGTATGTTAATCCTCAACCCTTTAATCATTAAACATACCTCGCCTCGGTGATTTTAATTTTATTTAACATTAAATTTAGCCATGACCGTGCGTCTGGCACTGCTATAGTAGGTGCCAACAGCAAAGGCCACCACAGGGGCCGCAGCTGAAAGTTTCATAGGCCGCGGCTAAGAGTTTTATGGGCCGTGGCTGAGAGTTTCATACATTGTACAAAACTCGAACCTAATTTAATTTGAGTAGTGTGTTATAAGAACTTGTGGTTAACTGACTTTGGTTGATCACAGCCAAAGTAGAAAAAAGGAGGTGCGGGATGGTGTTAGCTCTCTTTCTCCATTTTTTTTTTTAAGGACACACTGTAAGCTAAAGCAGTGGTCCCCAACCTATGGTCCGCGGACCGGTGCTGGTCCGTGGTGTAAGATTCGCTGGTCCGCCAAATTGCTTTACTCGATACTTATCATTTTATTCATAATCTTAGAAAAATAATAATCTGTCAAAATAACTTTATATATTTTTATTTCAAGTAAGTAACTAATATTAAAAAATGAAATATATTGAGTGTGACTATTAATTGTATAATGGCCACAGGATTGATAGTATTAATGATGATGAAGACAGCGCAACGGAATGTAACGCAACAGCTGACATTACAGGTCACTTCGCCAGTGATGAGATGCGTGAACAGCGTGATGAGGAACAAGTGAGCCTCCCATTAAAAGAGTAAAAAAACGGGCTAACCGTAGTTTTGTTCGGAAATATGATTCTTCATATATGAAATTTGGGTTTATTAAAATAAATGAAGGTGAATGTGACCAACCCAAGTACATAGTATGTGGCATTATTCTTTCTAATGATGCAATGAAACCGTCCAAGCTAAAAAGACATTTCAATACAAATCACAGTGAACTAGCAGTGAAACCTCAGGAAGAATATTTTGAAATGAGGGCTTAAGGAACTTAGTGTGAAAGAAAAAGCCTCCAGAAATTTGTCTCTCCAAATCAGGCTGCATTGAGAGCTTCTTACAAAGTGTCACTTCGCAATGCAAAAGATAAAAAGCCTTACAGTATTGGAGGAGACTTAATTATGCCATGTGTGAAAGATATATGTGCTGAAATGTTTGGTGAGTCATCTCTCACTAAGATTTGAAACATATCCCTATCAAATAATATTGTAACGAGGAGGATTGGTAAATGAGCAGATGTGGAGGATCAGTTGTTGCAGGAACTACAGGCATCACAATACTTTGCTCTACAAATTGACGAATCTACCGATGTTGCAAATAACGCAATTTTAATTGTTTATGTAAGATATAAATACAGTGATGACTTTAAGGAAGAATTGCTATTTACCCATGAACTGTCATCACACTACAGGTGCTGCAAATTTTGAAGCGGCAGCGATGACAGGACGTTACTCAGGTATCACAGCAAAGGTTAAGGAGGTTGCCCCCAACTGCAAAGCTACAAATTTTCTAATTCATCGAGAAATGCTAGCAACAAAAAAATTGGATGTGGAACTCAATGTTTTATTGAAAACTGTTAAAGCTGTGAGTTTTGTAAAGGCGAATGCACTCAATTTATATTTGTTCACACTGCTATGTAAAGATATGGTGAGTGAACACCAGCGGTTGCTATACCATACAAAAGTGAGATGGCTTTCGCCAGGTAAGGTTTTTAACACATTTCTTTGAACTACGTAATGAGTTAGTAATGTTTTTGAAAGACAGAAAACCCGATTAGGCAAATATGTTTCAAGATACTAACTGGGTTGCTAAGTTAGCCTATTTGAGTTGACATATTTTTGCTTCTGAATCAGCTTAATTTGTCCCTACAAGGCAGGAATTTTTCAATTTTTCGAATGTCAGATAAGATTGACGGGTTCAAAAAGATCTGGCATAATAAGATCGAAAGAGAATGTTTTGATGTTTCCCAGTGTTGCCTCAGTTGCTGATGATCAGAGAGATCATTGACAGTTTGGAATGTATCATTGCAAAACATGCAAATTCTCTTCTTGAGCATTTCTGGGCCTACCTGTGTCGCCCCGTGAAACATTCCTATAGCATTCATTTCTAAGGTATAATTATTGCTAAATATACAAGAGAAAAGCTACATTGGATTATACCAGAATAAAGCCGTTCACTCACTTTAATAGGGTGTCGGTATAAAATCTGGGGCGAGTGAAACACTACCACAGGTCTTCTGCCATTTATTCTCTTCCTTTGTCAATTTCCCCATTCCAAAGAGGAGCCGTACCAACATTCCAAAGAGGAGCCGTACCAACGAAACCAAGGGTTTTTTGTTGCGTTATTGAATTAACTTATAAGATCTATATTTCCCCTAGCCTACCTTCCCAATCGAGATTAAAAATTATGTTTTCGGAATGGTAGGCTAGCTGGTCAGAGCCCTCTGGCCGACCTGACCAGATCAATGTGATTTGTCGAAGGTTAAGCTAGCCGCTCCTTTTATTTTATTAGATAATTCAATTCTCACACGCTAGATTCTAGTTTGTTATTTTTATCGTTTACATGTTATGATTGGTGTTATAGAGCAGTAGGCCGGTGGCCATCTGTCCTGTGACCAGGTTGAGCCACTCCTGACCGGGAGGTGATCCACCTGGTAGGTGTTATACAGTCTGATTACGAGTGTTCCACTCCTCGAGGTGACTCCCTCTCCATCCCCCCTGTTGGGGTGCTAATCGCTATGCTACTCCAAGTAATCATTCGAGCCCCACCCTCTCCCACGGAGGGGGGGGAGGGGATCCAGTCGAGGGAGAATTCTCCTCTTATCAGGTAGTTATGAGGGACTGTTACCTATCCAGTCGAGCCCTGGACAACTTCCTGGCTCGACAAGAAGGTAGTTACCCGGTACTTCCAGATACCATACCTCATATCCCTTGCCCTTTCCATGTTTAGTCCTCCCGTCCCGGAGGGTCCGGGACGCAACTAGAACCGTTCGTTATTTATAACAAAGCTTCTATGTATAGTATCAGGCCTAGTCCTGATTCAGCCCGGGATGTTTCCGGTCATAAATTTACATGGAAAGGGGATAGGATGATAAGTTACAGTATCACAGAGCTCCGTTACATAACATATTTGGAATAATTTCCGAAAAAATTTTACGATAAACTTAAGGTTTTGATAAGACATTACGGTTACCTCCGCCGGATTTATTAATCCGGCGGGTATCCTAGTCCTGAAAAATATTATAGATATAGATTTTTATTTTAGACTTAAGGTCTTTTTCCTCTCCATAGCTTTCCGCCCCCTCGTGTTTCGCTACTTTATGTCCCGTTCCGGTGGCAGTTTACACAAATCAAGGCAAGTCCTAGTATAAACTAGGGGAACCTTTCCGGAGCCGACGGATACAGCTCAACTTAAAAATTTTTCCTGTTCCGTCAGCATTAATCCTATTTTGTTAAAAGAAGCGTAAAAAAGGGGACCGGAAAGCGAAAGGAAATGGAGAAAAACATTTTTATTCTTAAGAAATTTTTTGCATGCCACCGGAATCAGCACTTGACTTGCTTATATACTAGGCATGTTCCGCTAGAATCATACCCGGCGGAATGTTATTTAACAACATTCCGGCATGAATTAAATTTAGTTAATACATGTACCGCCGGATACAGCTCCAGTGATATATTCAGTGATATTCATGTATCAATTTTTAACTACATATGGTCCGCTGTCAGGAGACAGCCTGTACTGCAATGCTGCATCAACCATGCGGACACGAGGTGTGTCGTTCGCACGCAGGTTGCGCAATCCAGCTTGACGACCTAGTAGTTTGGCACCCAGACGGTTGCGAAATCTGCTACAACCTGATGCAGGATTTCACTTCTGATACGGTAGGTCCGAATGCAAGCTGGGAGATAGTGAAATAATTGTTTGAATAAGAGGATTGACTCATATTTTCAGATAGCCATAAATTAAACTAAATTATTGTCCCGCTTAACGAGTAATTCTCTTCCAGAACTCGCAGGCGGAAAGGGATACAGCTCTCGCGACCCTCAAGATTTGGGTAGGGGGATTTGGCAGGAATGCCAAAGGCAAAAGACCCTACAGGCTGCTTCTGAGGAGTTGTGTTCTCTCATATACCCGAATGCTAAGATGTCGGCAGCGGTTTCAACGGATCTGGCAGCTCCAATCATCGCCAGGATTCGTGATGAGACCCAAGCCATACTGGCAGAAGATTTAGAAGGCTTGGGAGGAGATATGGTTGAGGAGGTTGCTGCAATCAATTTAGACCTCGAACCGATGATGACCGAACACCCAGGAGGAAGGTAGGGGAGTAAGTGAGGCAGTGGATCCACGGGCTAAAGTACTATCCTTTAGTCCGTCTATTTCTTCTTATTCTTCTTTTCAGGGAGTTATTAAGAAAACTGTGACTTCAGAAAACGAGTCAATGTCGGTAACTCCAAAGGTAAAATCTAGGTCGATCACCCATAGATCAATTACCAAACCCCTTCCTAAGCCTTCCAAACCGAAGTCCCTTAGGGAGACTCGTGCCAGTCTGTCATCAGCCTCCAAACTGACGGCGGACTTAGGTAATGTCTCGACACCTAGGCAGAGTACAAGAACCAGGTTGCAAAAACCGAAACAACAGGATTCGAGTTTAGACCCGGCTGCTATTTCTAGCGTAATCATGCGAGAAATGACTAATCTTTTCCAGGCTAAGTTTATGGATCTCGACCCAGTTGGCCTCGATTAGAGAAGCGTCAGGCCAATCTATTCAATCTCTGGCCCAGAGATTGGAGACCCAAGAGTCTCTTATGCAGGCAGTCCTTCAATCCGGCCACACGCAACAATCCTTGTCTGTCCCGGATGCCTCTAAGTTACCACCTTTCAAGGCAAATAACCCTTGGAGACTAGCTGCACACACTCCATTTTCGGAGGCAAATTGTCAATTGAAGGATACGGAACTCGGCCGGTAGAGGATTTTGAATTCTACCGCCGGGTCTCCAATTTCCTTTTTTCAGGTTATGCACGCCTGACAGAGGAAGCTCTAGTAAGAGAAGACAAGATACCTAAGGAGACAGTAATTTTTCCTAGAGACCAGGCCCAATCAGCTTGGGTCCGTACCCTAGCTGAATGGGAGTGTACAAACACTAAAATTACTCGTCACAAGAGTCCCTTCACCATGTTCGTGGTCCAGGAGGATATCCCGGTTCCATGTGCAAACCAAGATCTTGGAACTAACTCTTCAGGCAGCAGCGGAAGACAAACCCATGCCTTAAATCAGGGAGACAGATTTACCATCCGTGCTCCTCCCGGGGGGAGGTACAGAAAACTGGCTGGATGCTCCGGCAATCTTCTCAGTGGGAAAGTTAAGCCAGGACTGTGCGTCAGATCTCTTTAGCGAACGTTTGCCCAGGCTCCCAGAAACACTCATTAGGTGACTGAATATGAGGCCAGAAGTCGTCTGTGTAGAACTATAAACTCGGTCACTATGGGAGAGATGACAACCATGGTATACGCTGAAGAAACCTGCTTAAGATCTTAACAAAGTCATTATTTCACACATTGCAGTGCGATGGTATGACTTCGCAGTAGCGAGAAGGAACTGCCGAAAGCACGTTCTAGCTGATGCTTCGATCCCCCATGAGCCTAATAGATTGATCAAGGCTTCAATCTGGGGATCTACCCTTTTTTCCGGAAGGCTTGGTTAATGAGGTACTCATCGAAGCAGCCAGAGTTAATCAGAGTTTGAAAGTCCGCTGGGGACTATTTCCCAAAAGAAAGTTTGATTCATCATCAAACCCTCAAAGGGGAAAGAAAAAGGCAAGAAGGTTCCAACCTTTCCAACACAGCCAACAGCAACTATGGTTCAGGCGCTTCCAGTAAACCAGGTAAACCAGCCATCCACTTCAAAAATTCAACGTCAACATCAACAGCCTCAAAGCTTGAGTAGCTTCACATCTTCCCCAGCCTTTAATGCTTCCTTTGAAAATCAAGGGGTGTTTCATGGCTATAACAGGTTTGCTAGAGGAAGCCGAGCCGGGGGAGCTTTTCGCAGAGCCAGCGGAAGAGCATCCGGCAGAGGGAGAGGCTTCAGAGGAAATAAGGGTAGTCGACCCTCAGCACAGTGAGATACCTCAGGTAGGAGGGAGGTTGTACCTATACAAGAACCGCTGGAAATTCAGCAATTGGGCACACAGCATAATTGCAAAAGGACTCGGATGGAGTTGGAAGAAAGGGCCTCCTCCATCAATACAATTTCATCAACAGCCGGCAACGGATCTGTTGGAATATGCTCAAGACCTTCTTCAAAAGAAGGCAATAACAAAACCAAATATTAAAATTTCAAGGACGCTTGTTCAGCGTTCCAAAGAAAGACTCAAACAAGCGAAGAATAATATTAGACCTTGTCCCATCTGAACTCATTCATTCAATGCGACAAGTTCCATATGCTAACCGTTTCACAGGTACGGACCTTACTTCCCCGTGGGCTGTCACCACCTCTATAGATCTTACAGATGCCTACTATCATGTTCCAGTAGCAAGGCACTTCGTCCCTTCCTAGGCTTCAGGCTAGGCAACCAGGCTTACACGTTCAAAGTAATGCCGTTCGGGCTCAACATAGCACCCAGAATATTTACAAAATTAGCAGAAACGGTAGTGCAGGAACTAAGAAAGCAGGGGATAATGCTAGCGGCATATGTAGACGACTGGCTTATCTGGGCCAAGAACGACAAGGATTGTCACAAAGCAACTCAAAAAGTAGTGGAGTTACTGGAATACCTAGGGTTCCAGATAAACTACAAGAAATCCCGTCTAATTCCTGCTTCACGGTTCCAGTGGTTGGGGATACAATGGGATCTCAACTCTCACAAACTATCAATCCCATCAGTGAAAACCGAAACAAATAGCAAGCACTACGAAACGCTTCCTCAAAAACAAACAAACATCCAGGAGGGATCTAGAAAGAGTTCTAGGCTCGCTCCAGTTCGCTTCAGTAACAGAGTTCTACTAAAGCCAAACTCAAGGACATAAATCGAGTTTGGCGAACCAGAGCGAATGTGAAATTACAGGACACAACTTCCAGTATTCCGGCAATATTACAGAAAAGACTCTGTCATGGACAGAAGTCAGAAGCTTAGGAAAGTCAATTCCTTTACAATTCCCGCCACAAAGCTTAGTAATCCATACAGATGCATCACTAAGCGGGTGGGGAGGTTACTCCCAATACAAAAAAGTTCAAGGAACCTGGTCAGTTACACTCGCCAGTTGCATATCAATATTTTGGAAGCCATGGCAGTATTTCTAACTGAGAAAACTCTCTCCGGCAAAGAAAATCCACATCAGGTTAGTTTTGGACAGTGCAGTAATAGTCCACTGCATAAACAGAGGGGGCTCCAAATCAAGCCACATAAACCATGTAAAGATAGCAATCTTTTCATTAGCAGCAAAGAACCAATGGCACCTGTCAGCAACTCACCTAGCGGGAGTAAGGAATGTAGTGGCAGATGCACTGTCAAGGACAACTCCGCTAGAATCGGAATGGTCTTTGGACAACAAATCATTCAAATGGATCAGTCATCAATGCCCGGGTCTCCAAGTAGACTTGTTTGCCACAGAATCCAACCACAAGTTAATACACTATGTGGCTCCCAATCTGGATCCTCTAGCCCAGGCAACGGACGCCATGTCCATAGACTGGAACAAATGGGAAAACATTTACCTATTTCCTCCAATAAACTTACTCATGAAGGTACTGGACAAGCTCAGATCCTTCAAGGGACTAGTTGCTCTAGTAGCTCCCAGCTGGCCCAAGAGCAAATGGTATCCGTTACTCAAAGAACTAGGACTCCGTCCCAAACAGATCCCCAATCCAAAGATAACAAAACAACTAGTACAAACGAGGATTGTGTACGCTTCCTCGTGGATTCAGAATGCCCTAACTTTATGGACTTCATGAAGTTTGCGGCTCAAAAAGATGCCAACATGGACCCGGTTAACACCAGGTTCCTAGAATCAGATAAAAGGGAATCCACCTTTAGACAATATGATTCTGCGGTTTGGGTTTAATATTAATTTGACAGAATCATACTTTTCATCAATTCCAAGAGCTTGTGCTAGATTAAGACCAGCAGACAGACCCCATTCAGTCTCCTGGGTTTCTGAATGATGTTCTTAAATTAGCATCAGATACCAATAATGAGTCGTGTACTTATACAACCCTTCTAAGAAAAAACATTGTTTCTTGTCAGCCTGGCTCAGGAGCCAGAATATCTGAATTATCGGCTCTAATCTAGAGAGCCTAAATCATATTGACTTCCTCCCATCTGGAGAGGTTCTATTACTACCAGATAGAAGGTTCTTGGCCAAAAATGAAGATCCTCAGAGTAGATGGTCTTCGTGGAAGATTGTTCCGCTACCACAAGACCCATCCCTTTGTCCGGTCAAGACATTGAGATCTTTCCTAGACAGAACTTCCAATAAAACCTCAGGTCCTTTATTTACCAGAGAAAATGGTGGAACAATCTCACTAAAGGCAATTAGACAGCAAATCCTTTACTTTATTAAACAGGCCAACCCGGAATCAGTACCCCACGTACATGATGTCCGAGCAGTAGCTACTTCAATTAACTATTTCCACCATATGAATTTGAGGAAGCACACAGGTTGGAAGTCACCAAAAGTATTTAAACGTCACTACTTGAAATCCTTAGAGGCCCTAAATTTTCAGCAGTGGCAGCAGGGAATGTAGTTACCCCTGATACAACCTAGTCATATTTAATATCCAGTATCAATATACCTACCCTTTTTTCTTATGCTTTCTCTCCTACCTGCCTCGCTTATAACCCTAGTCTTCACCTCGGATTCCTAGTTTTAATCTGTTATATTGCACCACTTTGTATGTTTATTTTTGCCCAATAAGACAAAACAAGTTATATTGTTTAATATCTTTTTACGGAGTAGTAATCACTCTGTCCTTATGTTATGTAATCTTAGTATTTGTATATACTTCAGAAATGAGGACCTAGATTTAAGTTATCTGTAGATTATCCTTACACCTTATATTTATATATAACTATTAAAAAAGGTTGAATCACTTTTATTAGTCTAATTTCACCCTTCCAGTAACACTGTAATCACCCTTACCAAGCTTGTGCTTTCTATTCTCTGTTATTGTTTCACGGGACGACACAGGTTAGGCCCAGAAAAGGGATTTTGACAAAGGAAAAATCTATTTCTGGGCAGTGACCTGTGTCGCCCAGTGAACCCAACCCTAAAATCCTCACCCGGGGAACCCAAGCTTGGGTGCTATATTCAGGAATGAAGATCGAGGCGCTAGTAGTAGCAGTAGCGGACTAGGGGGAAGGTGTTGGTACGGCTCCTCTTTGGAATGGGGAAATTGACAAAGGAAGAGAATAAATGGCTGAAGACCTGTGGTAGTGTTTCACTCGCCCTAGATTTTATACCGACACCCTATTAAAGGGGTGAGCGAACCGGATTTATTCTGGTATAATCCAATGTAGCTTTTCTCTTGTATATTTAGCAATAATTATACCTTAGAAATGAATGGTATAGGAATGTTTCACTGGGCGACACAGGTCACTGCCCAGAAATAGGTTTTTTCCTTTGTCAAATCCCTTTTTCTGCTTACTTTCACCCGCAGGTCCCGGGACCCATGGAAGGCCGCCGCCCGCCCGTCCTGGGACATGTGGTGGACATCGCCCGCCTGTCCCGGGACCCGTGGTCGGCCCGGACCCCCCGTCCCAGGACTCGTGGCGGACATCTCCCGCCCGTCCCGGGACCCGTGGCGGGCCCGGCCCGCCCATCCTTGGACATGTGGTGCAGGACATTGCCCACGCCCGTCCCGTGACATGTGGCGGACATCACCCGCCAGTCTCAGGACCTGTGGCGGGCCGGCCCGCCCGTCCTGGGACACGTGGCGGACATCGCCCGCTTGTTCCGTAACCCGTGGCGGTCCCAGCCCGCCCATCCCGGGACACGTGGCGGACCTTTCCCTCCCGTCCCAGGACCCATGGCGGGCCTTGCCCGCCAGTCCCTACAGAAAGCAACACCTATGCTGTTCCTTAGAACCAGAATATGCCACTGGACCCCCTCAATTCTCCTGGTGCTTCTCTGAATCCTTTAGTTCTTGTCCTGGCACTCTACGAATCCTACTGAATCCTCTCAATTCTCCAGGGGCTTCTCTGAATCCTGGTTCTTCTCCACCGCCCCTCAATGAATACCCTCATTTTCTTCACCGTTTCTATAATCTTCCCTTTTTCTTTTCCTTCCAGGAATTAATAAAACTCTAAGAAAACTTTTAACGTATTTATTTCCGTTCAAGGTTAACAAAGCAAACTTATTACAAAATAAACATCAAGCTTTCCATACAACAAACATTCTCCTCAAAATTTTCACATCTGATCCGTCTTCGTGAGGCCAGCGTAGATTTGATCACGCCATTCCTTGAAGATCGACAGCAGCTTCTGTAGTTTCCAGTGGTCCTCATCCAGGCGTATTATTTCTCGTGAAGTTTCTTCAGGTCGCAGACCAATTTGTCCTTTGCTCCTGGTAGCTGTCCAACCTCATCTTACAGCTGGTCGTTCCGTTCGCCCTGGACACCGGTCTTCCTCTCCAGCGTCTCCAGGTGACGATTTCCTTCCTCTAGAAGGCAATACCAGCTCGTTCCTCTTGAGTTTCGTCGCCTCAACTTCACACTGGAGTCTACAGTTTTCCCTCCAGAGGTCTTCCACTTCCTTCTGCATGCTCTGGAACCTGGATGAGCCTCGCCATCCACGCCGCTTCTGCCATCTTTAGCTGCAGGTCTTTCTCTTTCTGTCGTAGGATTTTCTCGAGCTTCTCAAGCAAGCAGTCTGCCTCTGCTAACTGCCCAATCAGTTCCCTTATCATCTCACATAGGGCATCGTTTCTCTGCCCGATTTCCTTTGCGTTGTCCTTCAGCTGCTGATTTTCTTCTGCCATATTGAGGATCTTACCTTCCAGCTGCCGTTTCTCCCTCTTCTCATGGTCGTTCCCCTTTTCAGAAACACTGTTTCAGCTTCAAGCGAGTGGGCCCTCTTTTTTGCAAGGCCTGCTGTTGCAACACCTGAGTGATCTGGATTTCACAAACGCGTTCTTCCCTTCTGCCCACCTTCTGCATCTCTTCTTGGTAGTCGAGCCTCTGTTGTAGCTGAAGAATTGTCCTGTCCAAGTTCACGCGCTGCTCTCTCTGGCACTGGATAACTTAGCCGCAATATTTATTTCTCTCATTCAGTTCCTTTTCTTCCTTGGGCTGCTCAGCTCTATCATCATCAGTCAGGAGAGAAACCTCACCAAGCGAATAGCCAGCCACAGCAAACAAGATGACTATTCCTCCGTTTTTCGAATAACATCTGGGCAACAACGTCCTAACAACAACTGCTGCCAAGGCCAGGTAAGGCCACATTTTCTTCAAACTGGAATCCATATCTGAAGTATCCAGTTTCATGTACTCTCCTCTCTCTCTCTCTCTCTCTCTCTCTCTCTCTCTCTCTCTCTCTCTCGAGTTTTTAGTTGATTTCTATATTCCACGAGATATTTTGATATATCGAAATATAGCAGGAAAGTTTCTGAAAGATTTTTAATTATTTCTTGTGTCTTGGTGTTCTAAATTGCTGGACCGCCTCTCTCTCTCTCTCTCTCTCTCTCTCTCCTCTCTCTCCTCTCTTCTCTCTCTATCTCTCTCTCTCTCGAAGGTCTGGAATTCTTCATTTGTTCCTTCATTTAGGTTTAAGGCTATTTTCGCGTAGAAGAACAGTTTTATTTGATATATTTACATAAGACAGTGCATGTGAATATGAATATTATTCTGTCCATCTAGGTTATATATATATATATATATATATATATATATATATATATATATATATAAATAATATATATGATATAATGTCCCAAAGACTGGTCACCTTTTAGACATGCTGTCTACGCACGAGGAACGCCAAAGGGCATGAATGAATCAAAAGTACACTGAAGCAGGAATGCGCACACCTGAAAGGGACCATTGAGACCCACCACTTATGGCAATAATGACAGCCCTTACCAAGCATACCGCGCGTGCACACGTGTGTGTGCGAGTGTGTGTGTGACGTTGCAACAGTACTAAAAGAGAGAGAGAGAGAAAAAAATGGCTACGGTTGGTAATGATGATGGTTTTTCAGGATCACAAACCGTGACCAGGTAGTGTTTATCTTCTTCTTCTTCTTTTTGAAACAGCTTATTCACGAACTTGTCCTTTTTCTCCTTAAAGGAAATAGTGTTGGCCACAGCTGTGAGTAAAAATAGATCAACGTGAAATGACTGCTATCAGTGTGTACGTTATAATCTCTTTACGTTTTATGAGTATCTATTTATTTATTTAGTTATTTGTCCACTAGTCTCTTCTGTCAGTGGCCCCTTTGGTGGGCTCGTTCCTTATGAATACAGTTTATAAAAACCCCCTTTCCTTTCAACCATTTTCTTATTTTTTGCGGCCCTGGGCAAGAACAGGACCTCTAGTTGCCCGTCCCAACTGCCCTTAACAATTCGTACATCCGTCAACAATCATTATGCCAATGAGTAACGTGAATTATTGGGTAATAATAATTCACTGACACAGAACTCGTGCGTAACGCTGGCCACTCGTTTCTTCAGGATATGTAGACATTCGGATATCTGATACCATTAAGAAGTTTTCTGTATCCTGATTTCGTGAGCTTAGTTTATCGTCCGTTCTATTTTAACCTTTTTAGCCTCTCTAGGGGACCGTTGTAGACTCAAAGTTGTTATTATTATTATTATTCTAAAGATGAACCTCATTCATATAGAACAAGCCCACCACCACAGGGCCCATTGACTTGAAATTCAAGCTTCTAAAGAATAGTATTCTGCCGTTCATTGGAAAGAAGTAATAGGAGAAGATAATGGGAAATACAGAATGAAGAGATCACTAATCAGAGAGAGAGAGAGAGAGAGAGAGAGAGAGAGAGAGAGAGAGAGAGAGTTTCATTGGTGACTTGTCTTTATGATAGTTAATTTTTCAGAAATCATTTTCACAAGCAATTTATAATTGTTAACAAAAGTCCCCCTACTCAAATGATTCTTCAATGAATTCTTTAGTTCAATTGAACGTTTGCAACAAGTATGCACACACAAATACAAACACACACGCACGCAAGCGCGCACACACTAACAAGCAAATCCTTATAGTAGTACCATTCTATACCATCTTTCTTCGTAACTAGAGTGAATGTCACTTTCAAATTATCACAAGATATAGCAACGCTGTCAGCTCATACCGAAACAACGAAATCTACTTGAAAACCAGCGTTCATTAGGCAGAAATCTTACGTTGGCTTCCAGATCTCTTTTAAAGGATAGATTCAGTGGCGAATAGACTCTGCTTGGAGGAAAACTAGATGGTTAAGAATACGATGACGATGACTAGGACTATTATAACCTACAAGGCTAAAGCATGAAAAGGGGTACTACAGACGTAAACTCAGACTGCTCTCCCTTATCATGAAATTATCGTCAGCAGTAGTCGTCAGTTTTTTTTTCAATACTATCGCTCCTTTCTGGTTCGGTAACTACCAGACACACAAAATGAACCTTGATTAGTACTGCCAGCCTCTTGGAGAGAGGCCTCGGTAGCATTCTTTAGTTTTACTACCCATTTTATTAGATTTGTAACAAACGTATATATGTATGTATGTACTATGTGTAATAGGAAAAGTGCTATTTTTATTTAGGTGAGCAGGAAATTATGTCTGGGGCACAGTAGGACCAAGTTGTGTTTTCGGGAAACGTTGTATTGCGTTGTAAGTATATTGGTTTTTTAAATTTTAGCTTTTTATAAAAAAAATCTATTGAAATGGCAATTTGTCTGTCCGTCTTAAGATCATGAAAACTACTGAGGTTAGATGGCATTTTATACTTGTTATAAGTTAAAACTTGCGTGTCAGCTGACCAATGGTTAAATTGAACATAGAGATATGTGACATAATTAGTTAATTAACTTTGAGTCATAAGCTCATCTTTTCTCATATACAGATATAGATTTTTTTTGGCATTATGCCAAGCACTGGGGCAACTAAGGCCATTCAGCGCTGAAACGGAAATTGACAGTAAAAGGTTTGAAAGGTGTGTAACAGGAGGAAAACCTCAAAGCAGCTGCATTATCAAGCAATTGTTAGGAGAGGGTGGACAGTAAGATGGAAGAAATAGAATATGAACGGAGGTACAGTAAAGGGAATGAAAGGGGTTGCAGCTAGGGGCCGAAGGGACGCTGCGAAGAACCTTAAAGTAATGCTTACATTGCACCGAAAGAGGTGCACTGAAGGCACTAACCCCCTACGGAGAATAACTTTGAGAGCTACCAAAGAACAATTCAAAGTAGGTTTCGTCAGTTAACACTCAGAGGAACGAATATTATAACAAAAATGATTACAAAGAAAAAACTACTAATGACGTCACATATCTTCGTGTTCATTTTAACCTTTGCTCAACTGACAAGCAAGTTTTAACTAAAAAAAAAAAAAAAAAAAAAAAAAAATATAGGCCTACGCTTGCAACATGACTTTCCTGAGACCACAACTTTCTTCTTGCCTTACTATGAAGGTGATACAATTTCCTGTTCACATAGATTAAAGAAAAAAAAAACTTTCCTCATCACATTTTGTAGCATATTTCCCAAAACGATGATATACGTATTTTCGTATATCATCGTCACAGAAATGAAAAAAGGAAAATGGGTCTAGGTTTAGTTCCGAGTTCAAACTTTCGCTTTCAATCGTCTATAGTTAGAGAGAGAGATGAGAGAGAGAGAGAGAGAGAGAGAGAGAGAGAGAGAGAGAGAGAGAGAGAGAGAGAATCCAATGGCGGCAAATCTTACGAATACAGGTTATTTAGTTCTGTGGTATCACTGACCCACTGTCCTTGCCATCATCATAAACTGGTCTTATCCTTCACTCTACTTTTAAATCGAGATATTTTCCCTCCCCTAATCATAATCGTGTGAATTATTCGTCAAATGAGTATGGTCGATGACTCTCTTAAGCAACCCATAACTGTGCGAACTGCGTTTATAAGTAAGTTCGAGAAGGATCACTTGAAACTAAATAAACTGTTTCAAGGCAAAAGCGTGCAAAGGATACGTCGAGATATCAAGATGTTTGAAAAATAAGATGTTAAAACTATGTTATCTAATTATGAAAGATTTCTGTGGCCATACTGGCCTCTAATATTTGTCATTCCTGGGGTGTTTGAACACCTTACAGAAACCAAAGTCTGTTGATAGTGTATTGATAGTTTCTTGCAATACAATTGAATACATGAATATGTCACCATGATTCCCATTTCTACAGTACTATATTTTTTACCACCATGTCATGCATTTGATTTGGAAGTTATTTTTAAATCAATTTACTTTTTATAATGTGAAACATATAATATACATTGTAGTTACACGGCATTCTCGCATAGAAATTTGAATTGCTAAAAAAATAAATATGTTGAGGATATGTGCATTTGTTATGCCTTTGGTTGTTTTTGATGATTATTTGACTGATAAAATGCCAGTGTATGCCTGGATGTATGTACCGGTCCGCCGAATTTTTTGTACTCTCTTGACTGGTCCGTGAAGTTGAACAGGTTGGCAACCACTAAGCTAGAGGACTGGCATATATATATATATATATATATATATATATACATATATATATATCTATATATATATATATATATATATATCTTATATATATATATATATATATATATATAATGATATATAATGTGTGTGTGTGTGTATTCTGTAGTGCTTCTATTTTCATGTTGGCCTACTCTTTCAGACATTGATGACGAAAGCAATGCTTTTCACTCAAGAATATTAATAAGTCTAATGAATAATATGTTTACATGCAGCATAATACCTAGTTAATTAGGTTTGTTTATCACAAATCAAAGTAATATCAGAAATTCATACTAAAACTGGCCGTGTAACCAGGTTCCAAAACTGAAGATTCGAGATGTCGATAATTTCAAAACAGGTCGTACGGTGATAATCAGGGAATTCCACTTCAGCGATGAATTTTTGCTTGTTGCGATCAATTTGCGCCGGAGATCAAAGACCTAAAGTCTTTCAGTGACATTCCATTTTGGGATGGACTGAAAGCCCACCGGACCTGGTTGCACAGAAGCGTAACTGAAAGTTTTTTTTTTTTTTCTTTTTTTTTTTCGTCTATACCAGAACCAAAATATACAATATATTTTCTTACAAAGAAACCAGTAGCTGGCACCATGATTGGGGGAATGCAATATTTATATTTATTGTTTATAATAACTGAATTGGTATAGATCGAGTCATACGTGAAATTTCAATGCTACCGGATTTCATCACTTTCGGATTCGCTGTTGATCTCTGCAGTGATGAAGCTACAAACATCCCCTTTTCCACTGACTTGGAACTAATCACTGCAACAGGAGTTGCGTCATCTTCCCATTGCACTATTTTCTCTTGATGACCATTAACCATTTGTGATTAGTAGAAACTATATTATATTGTACGTATCTAATGCGACTCCAGGCAAGATAGGTCTATGTTCACTATATGAAATTGATTTCGGTCTAGAAACTATACACACAACTAGACAGAAAATAAGAGAGAGAGAGAGAGCAGAGAGAGAGAGAGAGCGAGAGAGAGAGAGAGATTGAGAGAGAGAGGAAGTGACACGCGTTATCAACATAAGTAAAAATAGCATCATTGATGGAAATTAGCAAAAATCAAGCAGTGGCAACTGGCATAAACAAATCCTCTTTCTCTAAGCACAAACAACAGTAGCAACAAATATGAGAGAGAGAGAGAGAGAGAGAGAGAGAGAGAGAGAGAGAGAGAGAGAGAGAGAGAGAGAGAGAGAGAGAGAGAACCAACAAGCATTAGCAACCGAGGCAAAGATATCACAAACCCATTCGTGACGACTTGATTGAATGATCCTGTTTCGATCAACGCAAACAAAATTGTATCTGGAAAGAGCGCCTGGAATTTTCTATCCGGGCAGGTATGGAGTCCAGCGAAGAGCTCTCCGGTTATCTCCTCTCGTAATCTTCCGAGTGAAGACGATCGTGAATCTCGACGCAATGGAATCTTCCTCTCTCAGTCAGAACAGAAGGGATCTGGAAGAGCATCAGGGACGAGCAGGGACATCGTTCCCACGCAATTGGAAGGCGTTGTGTTCCGCGCTTTGATTGATTTAGGCGGGAAAATCGGGTCGGGCTATTTGTATTGTGAATCTGTTTGTTCTCTCTCTCTCTCTCTCTCTCTCATATACACTGCGGGCGAGAGAGAGAGAGAATGACGAAAACAGAATGTATATATATATATATATATATATATATATATATATATATATATATATATTATATCAAGCATGAAAGGACCATTAAAAACACTCTGGTTTAAAGCCAAGGACTATATCTCGGTGGACTAACTTCCGACCTAGCTTTGAACCAGAGTGTTTTAATGGGCCTTTTATCAGAAGAATTTATTTACACAAATGTATATATACATATATATATATATATATATAGTATATATATATATATATATATATATATATATATATATAAAACTGCTGAGTGATTAAATGCACGTTCATAATTAGTATATGTGTAATATCCTTTCCTCGTATAATTCCAGCGGGAATTCATTCCTTCATCGAAAATGCCAGAGAGAAATGGAACCTCATTATCGAACGCGTCCACCAAATTCTGATAGGCTCCTGTTTCATTTTTGGAATTGAAAATTACCCTACAGTCGTTAATGGCCATTAGAAAGCTAATGAATTTCTTAAAGTAAAATTCTCCACTTGAGGTATTAATTCCAGGTAAGTCTTCATATTGGGAGAGTGGTTGTGTGTCCTTTTCAGCCACTGACCTCGATCGAATGTATTTTGAGAGCGAGGTCATTACGGAGAACAGAAGTGGTTTGTTTTAAGACTCATTCTTTATTGATCTAATGATTACTTTCTGTTGAATCCTTAAGGAATTATCGAAGAGCTTGAGTCAGGTGACTGGAAAGGTTAGACCCCATTTTATCCCCGGAGATTCAGGTGTTGGACTAGGGTGAAATACCTAGACTTAAACACATAATGATGTGGATGACCCCTGTAGTAACTAATACGCAATAAACGGTTTCTGAATGAATACAGTCATAAAATAATCATTTTACATAAGGGAGAATATGCACCATAATATCATAATTTTGCAGTCGGACGTTTATAAACCTAATACATATTTCTTTCTGCCACCTAGGCCTATAATGCTCATGAGAACCGAACGCTCTAATAAAGTGTCTAAATTACGTACAAGATATTGCAGCTTTAATTTCATTTAGTTTTAAATCGTTTTCGATAAATCGTCGACAAAATATTTGGGAGAAGATAAGAATGTCTTACAGTATTTTTTTCGATTTCATGTTTTTTCCTTCGGCAATATCACTCTCCTTTAGTCCGCTCTTGGTTTGCTATTTCTGTCACAGTGTCTCCCTGAATGTGGAACTCCCTTCAACACATCATGAACATATCAAGAAAACATTTTAAATCTCACTCCTTCCCAGAATCTTTCCTGGGATTAGATTCTTAGAAAGGTATCCGAAACTTCTAATCCAATGAAGGACTTGTTAGGCTAGGAATATCTCTAGATCAAAGGTTAACCTTTCATGGCAAGGGTGATGGCTGAGATGATTTGATCTGGGAGAGTATTGGACATCTGGATTTCAGAGGTAATATACTTTTATTTCCTTAGGTGAGTTGATTATCTTGTGGTACCCACTTGATCAAAATTATCTGTGCAATCAAGTTAAGATTTCACTATAGTTTTACGGCGATTTTTGTCTTTCTGTTTGAAGGTAAACGTATTCTTTCAGATAACAAAATTTATTTAATTTATTGGTAAAAGTTTTACTCAAAAAAAAGTTAAGTATACCTTAGTTTAACCAGACTAATGAGCTGATTAATAGCTCCCCTAGGGCTGACCCAATGGATTAGATATTTTTACGTGACTAGGAACCAATTGGTTGCTTAGCAACGGGACTTAAAGCTTATTGTGGGATCCGAACCACATTAAATCGAGAAATGAATTTCTAATCACCAGAAATAAATTCCTCTGATTCTGCGTTGGCTGAGCGGGGAATCGAACTTCGGACTACCGAATCGGTAGGCGATTTTTACTCCAAATTTCCCTCTCAACCATACATCAGTTTTTTGTTCGTACTAACTTGTTCCACCACCTCTTCTACTCCACCCATCCAGCACTTTCTCGACCTTTTGATTCTCCTTCCTTCCTCCCAACGCTTTCGGAGTTTTACTCTTTTCACAAGATTTGTTAACCCTCAATGGACGGATAGCTTCTCAGGAGTAGTAAAAACAGGTTTGGGGTGGTGGACGGATTGATCCAACAGCTCCTCAGAGTATTGTGACCTTTCTTTCCATATAACCTTAATCCTATTGGGACCCATTGTCATATCTGTACATTTAAAAACATCTCGTCCCTGCTTATTCCTCATACAGAAACGCAAACCGTCCTTCTTGGCAGCTTCAACATCTTTTATTTGACTTCATTATTCACACTTCGCTTCCATAAAGGAGAAATGGCATAAAAATCCTTCCAAACATTCCAATTTTGATTCCATAAACACACTACTATCATTTTGTGAGCCCCAGGTATTTGCTTATCAAACTAAGGAACTGTGTATTGTTAAATTAACATTTGTCCACCGCCAATATTAATAATTATCAATTCCGCTCAGTTAGTATGTAAGTTAAACTATTTCATAAAGATTTCCGTCAGCATTATCAATTTTCTGTTGACCCGCAATGACCTCCATCTCAAAGTTCGTGAAACATGACATTGACCAAAATTGGGGACCTGAACAATTTTCGTCAAGTAGAGGCTTTACCGCGATGGGAAAATTATGGCAGAATTTCTCCCTTGATTAATTAACAAGTTAATGATAATTAAGGTCCTTGTTCTGGTTTGTTATTTCCGAAATGAGAGCGGAAATCGCTGCATTTTCTCCTCATTAGGAAAGGCAGAGGAACCTATAGAAGTTTTCGGTGCATGGGTCAAATTAATTGGCTATTATTTAATTAGATTGCTTTGTAAGAGCCAAACACACGTCATTTGCATCGTTAATTCGGTTTGCTAATAGATTTCGAAATGTTATTTCATTAGTAATAATTCCTGCACTGCTTCACTTATCATTTATTCGTTTTCCAATTCTGTATCTTATTTAATTTTTCCTCTTTAGTATTAATTTCCTCATCAGCTATATAGGAGAAAATATCAACTCTCTCTCTCTCTCTCTCTCTCTCTCTCTCTCTCTCTCTCTCTCTCTCTCTCTCTCTATCTCTCTCTTAATACAATTAGGTAATTATGACATGCCAATATATAGATAATTTTGTCAACACATTCTTCTCTATTCCTCCAGACAAGACTCTCCCTTGAACAGATTTAAAGGAAAATTTTCCCGCCACCAAGTAAGCGCTTCGAGTGACAAATCGCCAAAACAGTAAACAAATTGTTTACAATTAAATGGTTGACATTAGCGAACGAAATCTAATAGGAATAACTAGCACAGGATGTAAGGAAAGGAAAGAAAACTCTAAATGCCCTTGACTTTCACATGTCGAAAGTATTGCCAGTTTCTTCCGAAAGAAGAAAAATCTCCTGGGTAAAACTCGTCCCTTAAAAGAGGAGTATAGTCAAACTGGACAGTTTGGAAGCATAGAAAGTCTCGGTCATTCCTTTGTTACACTCCCTAGTAGGGTCAAGTCTGGTTCAGCTGCAAGTGTATTCGTTCCGGAGATGAAAGGGTCGAAATGAGATACCTGTCCAAATATACCAATATCCAAGTTTTTATTTATTTTATTTATTATTATTTTTTAGATCTTTGCGAGAGAGTTTGAGTATTTCTAGATAGATTCAATAATACTTGCTACGAGACAGTATTGCATTAGTTACGGAACAAGAGACAAAATGTTTCTGGAAAAAAAAGGCATCTGTTATAAATACATTTTTGAGTTATTGCGCTCGACATATTTTTGCACATTATTTGAT
>NC_087209.1:74980284-74999540 GCF_015104395.2 Macrobrachium nipponense
GGATGGTCAAGGTATTAGATTGTATAATATAAATGTTATGATTTTTTGATAGAACCTAAAATGTTCTCATTTTGTTCTCACTAGTTATTTGATTATATGTTTTAATAAACATAATTCACAACAAGTTTTATATAACCATGATATTCTTGATATAATGTTCGAAGTATCCGTAAAAAAAAAAAAAAAAAAAAAAATGGCATAATGCCTCCATACAATATTGAGAGTATTGCAGTAAACTTTCCTACTTACTCAGGCCCCACATGTTTTTGATGTCTTCCTAATCACCGTTTCTTGTTAACAGCATTGAATTATAGAAACTGAAGGACTCGCTGAGCACTATTATCATACCGTGAGGTCGTAACAGTATTGGCAAATTGCCTTAAGGCCCGTCCACACGGCCGAGCTTTGCTCGACGAACTTTGTTCGATGTGACGTCAGAAGCGGAGAAAATGCGGCAAAGTTCTGACTTTTCCCGCTGTTTCTCCGCTTTTGACGTCACATCGGACAAAGTTCGTCGACCAAAGCTCGACCGTGTGGACGGGGCCTTACCTGTATACTTTGTTCTCTGTGGTGTAGCCGATACAGATGTGATACTTCGCCACTTATTTTCGCTTATTAGCTTCTTGAAGTCTATTAAAATAGTTTCCATTATTTGAAATGTAATGCTTTATATCCTACTGATATTTTCAATGTATCTTTGGTGTAAAACCTAAGTTATATGAACAAGAGTAAAAATGTGGCATATTTTTGGCCGTCATTGACGTTTTCTAAGTATAGGGGTCATATGCTCTGTGGACATTTTAAAAGGTAACTGTCAATTCAGTAGATGATACTCTCTTTATGTCAGCCACTATAAGGAAAGCCCAAATGACTTCACCTATCACCTGGAGCTGCAGCAGGGCCTGATGGAGTCCCTGCTATTTTGTTAAAGAAAGTAGTTCATTCTATCGCAAAGCCACTTGCAATATTATTAAGACAAAGTGTAGATACAGGCAAGATTTATGATGAGCACAAATTAGCATACATCACCCCCTACTTTCAAAAGTGGATCAAGACTAGAGGCAAGTAATTATAGGCCTGTGAGTCTAACATCACATATTATGAAAGTGATGAAAGGGTAATGAAGAAAAATATTATGAAACATTTATAAAAAATTATTTGTTTAATATAGGACAACACGGTTTCGTACCCGGAAAAGTACACAAACCCAACTGTTAGTCAACCGTGAGAACATATTTAAAAATATGAAAAGCGGAAATGAAACAGATGTGGTTTATCTAGACTTTGCAAAAGCTTTTGACAAGGTAGACCATAATATATCAGCGAAGAAAATTAGAAAACACAATATCGTGGATAAAGTAGGAAGATGGTTAAAAGAATTTTTACACAACAGAATACAGATAGATATTGCAAATGATGATAAATCGGATGAAACCAAGGTAATATCCGGTGTGCCACAAGGTACGGTGTTAGCTGCAATACTGTTTTGTTATTATGATTGAAGACATAGACAGTAATGTTAAGGATTCGGTAGTGAGTAGTTTCGCAGATGACACAAGAATAAGTAGAGAAATTACTTGTGATGAAGATAGGAACGCTCTACAAAGAGACCTTAACAAAGTATATGATTGGGCAGAGGTAAATAGGATGGTATTTAACTCTGATAAATTTGAATCAATAAATTATGGAGACAGAGAAGGAGCTATATGCATATAGGGGACCTAATAATGAGACAATCACAAATAAGGAAAGCAGTTTAAAGACCTTGGTGTGATGATGAATAGGAACATGTTATGCAATGATCAAATAGCAATTCGGCTTTTGGCAAAATGTAAAGCAAAAATGGGATGTTGTTACGGCACTTCAAAACAAGAAAAGCTGAACACATGATTATGCTTTATAAAACATATGTTCGTAGTCCACTTGAATATTGCAATATGATATGGTACCCACACTATCAAAAGGATATTGCACAAATAGAGAGTGTACAAAAGGTCCTTTACAGCTAGAATAGAAGAAGTTAAGGACCTTGACTACTGGGAAAGACTACAATCCTTAAAAATTATAGTCTAGAAAGGAGAAGAGAACGCTACATGATAATTCAGGCATGGAAACAGATAGAAGGAATAACAGAAAATATCATGGGACTAAAAATATCAGAAAAGAGCAAGCAGAGGTAGATTAATAGTGCCAAAACTATACCAGGAAAAATAAGGAAAGCACACAGGACATTAATCCACTACGCACCAGCATCGATAATGCAGCGTCTATTCAATGCGTTGCCAGCTCATCTGAGGAATATATCAGGAGTGAGCGTGGATGTGTTTAAGAATAAGCTCGACAAATATCTAAACTGCATCCCAGACCATCCAAGATTGGAAGATGCAAAATATACGGAAGATGTACTAGCAACTCTCTGGTAGACATTAGAGGTGCCTCACTCTGAGGGACCTGGGCAACCCGAACGAACTGTAAGGTCTGTAAGGTCTGTAAGGTAAGGTCAACGAAATATATAGTCTATAATATATCAGTGCATACATAATTTTAGAAAAAACAACAGTTAACCCTTAAAATGTCAACCACGTCATATGACTGGTGCAGAAGTCGTCCCACACATGTTGTTTACGTCATGTGACGTTCTTAAGTTTAATTTTGTGCGCCTTCATAGCTTATTGTATCGATATTGTTCAGTACTACTTAGTGCCTTATTAGAGGTTTGCTGGCCGTTTGCACTGCTCGTCTTCCATTTGTATGAACTGCGCGGGGGAGGGGAGGTAAGGGTGGCCTAGGAGGTTATCAGAAACGTCAAACCAGCTAATCTGTGTGGCAAAGGATTAGTGGCGATAATTTTTTGTCGCCACACCTTCGATTTTGATGATAGTATATCAGGAATAAAGTTTTTTAATTCTATTTTTAATCATTCTATAATGGAACTGACTGTAGAGAGATCCAATCGTTAATTTCATGTTATGAAATGGGGTAATATATCAAGCGAACACTCAAGGGAACAAGAGTTTATGACATTACAGTATCAGAGATGAGAAATTTCTTTGCTTTGGTTATGATTATGGGTATTGTCAGGAAGGGCAATCTTCGATATATTGGGTCACTGATCCTCTCCTGAATACACTAATGACATACCAGAACTGCATACTGAGCGCAGGGGGTTTTTCTTATCACTAAGTTTAGCTAGTATAAAGAGAGAGAGAGAGAGAGAGAGAGAGAGAGGAGAGAGAGGAAACGCACTGCAACCAATGCTATAAACTTGGCTTACGTGAAAAGGTTAAACTATCCTGTTATTATGTTCGTGATTTTCGGCAATACCAATATAACTTTAAAATGTTGATCAATTTTAAGTATTGGTGTAATGAATATGACCGATATATAATAATAGACACGGTTGTAAGGTAACGTCTGGCCGAAAGTTAAATGGAACCTTAATAAACAAACTTATATTACAAGTGAGACAACAATCTTCATTACAACGATATAAACTGCTCAAATTTTTTTCACTCCGTGTGTGTGTGTCTTTCTCCAACCATTCCTAATAATTCCGCCCACCAAACGAACTCCAGAACTTATTGGTGGAACTCTTGTTAGCAGAGAAGAGGTTCTCCCCCCAATCTCCCTCAGTAAACACTGTTACCATGTAATTTTTCGAAGTCTCGCAAGACGGTGTACCAGGGAAACCTGTGTCCAACTGTACATGACTCGACCTATTTAAAAGTAGTAGTTCAATACAATCGAAGAGTATAGACGTCGAAAACACAATCAGAGGGACGGTGAAGTAGTTTTGCGGAGAGGGTAATCGATCTCTTCTGCTAAGGCATTAAGAGCTGTTAAATGAAACTTAAATACTTCAGTTGAAGGTTAACCACTAGAGAAGTCACCCATTGCTGAATAACCACTGGTTCCAGAGAACGTAAAAACAACATACAAACGAACTAGAGGCGTCAATGAGAAAGGCAAACTAACCCGGTGTTGGAGATAAGCTAGAATGTATGGGAAATGGCCATAAAGGAACACCTCCGTCAATCTAAATTATATTTCCAAAAATGGAACCACCATTTCGAACGAACTTGCCTAAAATGTACAGATCCAAACATGCTGCTGGCGTTCAGGAAGTAGCAATAGCTAAAGTATTCGTAGAGCAAAACGTCAGTAGCATGCGGCATTATTTACCAAAGATTGTAGTTGCAAGAAGTCCTAAAAATAATATTCGGTTTCCTGGCTGAAAATAATTGTTAAAAGTCGAAGGTAATGATACCAGATATTGTTAATATAGACAATTATGGTGTACAGTGTCAACCCCATGCACGTGAATAACGGAATGGGGGACACTATGCAAGCTCGCTCGCTCTGTCTGTCTGTCATTATATAATGTATGTATATATATATATATATATATATATATATATATATATATATATATATATATATATAGTATATATATAGATATATATATATATATATATATATATATATATATATATATATATATATATATATATATATATATATATATATATATATATATTTATATTTATATATATATATGTATATATGTATATATATATATATATGTATATATATATATAATATATATATATATATATATATTTGTGAGTATAAGCTCAATTCTTATTTGTGGGAAAAGAAGAAGAAGAAGGACCAGGGGAGCATAAGCAACTTTCTATTGGACCAGTTCCTTTATTTCTTGTGTCTTAAGGGACCTTTTTTTCTTTTTTACTTTATTCAAAAAATATCCGGTGTACAAAAGTCATGATTCTTTGACTGCAATATTAAGGGACTAAAAACAAAGTAGGACTCAGAACACTTCCCCGCAGAACACCTGATAAAATTTTCTAGGCCTATTGTACACACCATCAACAAGACACTGTTACTGAGATCAAGTGTACGGCTCCTGACATTCAAGTTACAAAGTTTATGCATATTAGTTTCAAAGTGAGCCAAGTGTTAATGAAACACTAAAGTTAATGTGGTCATATCTAGAGATAATTACCAGATCAAGGTTGTCTGTAGTGTCATTACTTAGGTCTAATTATTTCCTGTGGTCAGATGGCTCTTAGAGTGCAAGTGTTTTTACATTCGCATTGCTATAAGGGATCAATGTATCGAAAGCCTTATGGAAAACATTAGGGGTTCGAGGACTTTGTGTTGTAATGCTAGCCATTCAGTGTTATGATTCAAACTCTGTGAAACGGACGTTGCAATACATTATTTCCTTGCAACTAGAAACTTCTTTATTATAAGTTTCGAATTACTCTTATCCCATAAATGGAGCCCTGTTCAGTATCCATGCCTAGGATTCATTCAGGAAATCACCCCCGATACCACAATCCCTTTCAGATCTTTCCCTGTCATTTTTTGTTAACTGTTATTCCCTGGTTTGTTGATAGTTCATGAAATGAATGATCAAACTATCAAATTTTATTACTAGTTTCTGTAGTTAATTGTTTGTTCCACTCATTCGCAGGTCTGAACACTGAACGCTTAGCACTGCGAGATGGTCCGAGAAAAAGAAAACGCCAGACGTTCGACCGTTATTCAGGTGAGGCAAGATTTAAATAATGGATTTTATATATTATTAATTAATAAGACTTTAATCTCGCGTCTCAGATTACTCGTTTTATAAGGGACGTCGCAATACGATATGTAAATATCCGTCACGGTGGCCGGAAATAGTCACGGGAAAAAGTCGCGGGAAAGTCACGGGAAAAAAGTAGCGGGGAAAAAAATCACATTGATTTAAAGTGGGCGGTAATACAGACGGAAACATTCACAATATATCTTTGGGGGGGTCATTATCTTTATGATATTTAAAGTCTTTTGTTTACGTTTTTACGGCCATCCCCACGCAGCAAAGGTGAATACATACCGGATTAAAACCAACGGGGAAAGATTTTTGTGACTTTTCTTTTTTTTTCTTTTTTTTTTACCTATGACTTTTTCTGACTTTTTACCTGTGACTTTTTTCTGTGACTTTTTACCTGTGACTTTTTTATCGACTTTTTTTATCTGTGACTTTTTATACCCGTGACTTTTTTTTACCTGTGACTTTTTTTCTGACTCTTTTTATCTGTGACTTTTTTTACCTGTGACTTTTTTTTTTAACCTGTGACTTTTTCTACTGTTACTTTTTTTCCCTTGTGACTTCTTTCGGTGACTTTTTTTTCTTTTACCAGGGTTCTCGAGTCACATCCCAGTTCAAAACTACAGTCAAATCTGACTCCATTACAAAAGAATGAGGTTATATTCTTTGAAAAGTTCAGCTTCACATCCTCTGACGTCCTCTTGACAGAACTGTACTATCATCGCATTCTCCACTACGGAGCAATATCGTCGCTTCAAGTGTTATTGAGTCATTTATAAGCTCCACTTTTCTGCTCATTAAGCCAGCTATTGGGAGGTAAATGATGCGCTTTATCTTTGCTCTTAGCGGCCATTACGACCGTTTTTTGTTTTTTGTAGATCCGTGAAACCAGATTACGAAAATAAACTTGAAATTGTGCTGTACCTAATGATAGTCATGATAGAAAACCACAGTGTGAGAGAGAGAGAGAGAGAGAGAGAGAGAGAGAGAGAAAGAGAGAGAGATACTAACTACTACTTAGCCTCGAGTTTTTCGTTCCACGGAGAACTGATTAGTGTTCAGAACTTTCGGAGATTTATTATTATTATTATTATTATTATTATTATTATTATTATTATTATTATTATTATTAATGTCCATCAAAATTTTTCTAATCTTCAAATTAAGACGATTCTATGCTACATCACCAACTTATTACCAAACAAAAGTAGCCATTTACCCTAATATTCCTGACATCATACAAATAACGATCAGCTGAGAGGAAGAAGTGAATGGAGCAATGACGATAAATGATTTATTTATCTATGGTGGGGACAAGCCACGACGTACAGAGGATCATCTGTTTAGTTATAAAAATAGTATACGAGCAAAGGAAAGTATTTCTACATTTATACCAAATTTAGCTACTTTAACCCATGTGGGCATGTTAAGATAATGGACAAGTACCTCATTACTTGTCAATTTCATACTTCCATAGAAAATATACTTCGAGAGAAAACAATGAACTATTCATACGACGATACTAGTTTCTATTATATTTGAGGTAATTATTAAATGGGCTCAATATGCTTAAGTAATAATACTCATTATTAGCCAAAGTAAAAGAAGCTACAGTTGATGTCGTCCCGTAGGGTGGTAGTGCCGCCAGTGGACCTCCTGCGGTGCACTATAGGCATTACTTAAGGCTCTTTGCAGAGTGCCTTCGGCCCCTAGCTGCAACACTTTCGTTCCTTTTACGAATACGTCCTTTCATATTTTCTTTTTTTCTTCATCTTACTTTCCACCCTCTCCTAAACACTTAATTCATAGTGCCGAGGTTTTTTCTCCTGTTACACCTATCAAAACCTTTTACTGTCAATTTCCATTTCAGGGCTAAATGACCTCATACGTCCCAGTGCTTGGCCTTTGGCCTAAATTCTATATTCAACTCGACTCAACTACAGTTTGATGTCAATTAGAGAAGTGATGTCCAGGTTCCGCCAATACTTTAGTTAAATGGGCAACTGTGATGGTAATTGCTTCATAGCAAAGAAGTTAAAGGAAAGGAGAACGCATTTTCGAGAAGTTCGGCAGCAAGGAGGCGTTAGCTCAATGTGTTGGAGGTGCCTGTTGGACGTGAGAAACGCCGCGATTTCTGATGCAATACCTCGTCTAGATTCATCTAAGAAGTTCTAGAAATCCCTGGAGTCTGTGAAGTTCGCCGTAGGCTCCGCCCCCAGAGTGCCGTATAAATACGACGGTCGTAGCAGCAGCGAGAGAGATCGTAAAAGAGAGACTCCAGTTTAGTCACAGAGAGATATTCTCAGTAAGAGCCACAGATCAGATTATCAGTGAGAGATCAGCGGGAGCAGAGATCATCCGTGAGAGATAAGAGAGAAAGGAACCGACGAAGGATCAGGAAAAAAATTGCTCGAGAGTGGTTGGATACTGGTCTAGTCGTCTTCTTTGTGGTCTACCGTGTTATCTCGACGTCGAGCAGACTTCAGAGAGAAAAGGTCCTGCTACAGGTTTTGGGGAATTCCTGCCTTACTAGAAGATTAGTTTCTGCAATACGGAGTCCAGAGGACGTCTGCAATTACCGTTTCCTTTTGAGAAGCCATCGATTCGAATTGCAAATTGACTAGCAAGTGTTCGATCAAATTGCCTCACTGTTCCCCCAGTTCATGCAGTGTAAGATCTATCTTTTTATGTAAATAGGAGATACCATTCTACATTTACCTATGTTAGTAAGCTTGTAAATAAACCTTTGTTGTGTTAGTGTTTCTTTCTATATTCGTATCCCCAGTTTCAACTGTTGGTGTTGAAATATTTTTTTTATTATTTCATATCGAACCTGAAGCGGACCTCTCTCAGAGGCCGTAACAGCAACAGTTAATCAAAAGAGGTAATAATTCATGTCCAATCCTGAGAATTCCAGGTATTACCTCTATGAAGTTATTGTGAAAAAATTTCCTCTTTAAAAATGAAGGAATATCTGAGCTTCCTTGATAGACGAAATCAAATGTTGTATCTGGGATCATTTCACCCCAACACTCGGAAAGGGTAATCAAAGTATCCCGCACGCTGAACAAGACAAATTAAGTGTTAGCGTTGGGATAAGGCACCAAGTTGTTTTTTCTGAGCTGACTAACGAAAATCGATGGTTAGCTTTGAAAGAAAACTATTTTAACGCAACCTGTGATTTGTAGGCTATCATTTACTGCGGTTCATAACATTATACTGTAAGCGTAAAACGCAATATTTCGCAGCATCAGTCTACCTATATATATATATATATATATATATATATATATATATATATATATATATATATAGGATGGAGACTGATGCATATATACCTAGATGAATGACGTGTAATTGGTGATTTTAGAATGTTAAGAAAAACGATTGAGAGTTGACAACTTGAAAGGCACGCAAAGAGTTAATGGGACAGGAGTAAGGTTCTGTAGTTATACATGGTGTAAGGGGGATAATGAATTATGTAAAAGGTGTATAACAGGTGCCTGTAAAGATTTGCAAGGGAGCTGAAAATAAATACCGGCAGCCGATGTTACGGAAACAGATCATAATTAGCTGAAGGTCATACTCAGCACTCACTATTGCCTACGATATCGGATGTAGATATTTACCGTCACCTCCTAAAACAGACGCTAGTTGACTGAGGGAGGTGATTGATACGATTTTAATCTAAGAAAGAAAGGCCATAATAGAATCACTGATAGAGGAAGACGTTCAAAATAAAGACGAGAGTGTGAGGATTAAAAGTGTGTTATACAAAACTAATACAAAATTCTAGACGAGATAAAGGAAAAAAGCTGTATGTGGCGCAAAAGGACTTTGAAAAGTTGATAGCAAGTAGCTAGTGTTTGAAAGATGAAGTATATCTGTCATTAATATGAATCCGAAATAGCCGTTGACGCACAAAACAAGGCTACATTCTCTATAAATAATAAGAAAGTATAACGTTAATTGAAATGTATAAATGAATTTTCAATAAAACAGTATATGGCCACCACACACAACTCCATCTCGGTTAAAAGATGTCATGTATTGCAAAACCATTTCCAGCCACGTCATCAAAAAAAAAAAAACCCTCTAATATCCTTTTATCTGCATCGAACAACTACGTTAATTCTCTTTGGCAGAAGAATTTATTTACACATCCATTAATTCGGGTGTAATGACTTTAGAGGCTTTTTAGAACAACTGAAATAGTTTCCCCAAACCCCATTCATTACGTCCCAATGAATTTTGGGCTTGATACCTCATCGTATTTTACGGGTCACTGGGACGCGAATGTAGTTGCGCTGTCTTCTGTTATTGTTGAGTGAAGTGCAAATTTATTATAGTAACTATACATAATTTAGCGGTGCACTGATCACGGATGTAGTCGAATTCTTTATAATTTGTAGGTGCGTGGAAGAAGCTAAGTAAATCACTGATGCGTAGAAGTGATACTGGTATACATCTGTATTATTTATTGGTAAATATAAGGTGTATTTAATATTTTTTCATCGTCACTAACTGGTGCAAGAAGACAGTCTTATAACCCATCACAACTTAATGGTGCAAGAAGTAAATCCTGGTTTAGCCCGCGGGCTTTCAAACGTCTGCTTTTTTTTTTCTTTTTTTTTTTGTGAATTGGAACAAATTCTGTTTAGCCGTTCGTAATTTGTTGTTTTGCAAGGAGCGAAACTTTAGCGTAGTTCGCTGTCTTATACTGTTGACATGGATCCCAAATTAGGCATCGGTCCACGTCATGTACTTATTGCACGTAATTCACAATTTACGATATCGCGTCGTAACCCACTAGTGCACGTCACGCAAATATACCATAAGCTCGTTGACATTTTAGTGGAACAAACAACAATGCAAACAAAGAATAACTCTTCGTAACGATTGCATGTTTCTGTTAAATAATGCACGCGCCCTGAATTTGTATGAAGCTGCTGTAAAAGTTTGAGAGTAATGGTAATAGTAATGTTGGGTTCACTCGGACCAGAGAAATCATCTTATGATCCATCTGATGAGGGTGTTATGTGGAGGGTGTCGAGCATATATGATAAGAATGGTTGGCTGAGAGATAAATTTGAAGTTTTCCTAATGGAAATGAAGTTTACGTTAGAATGCGCATTGTAAGTGACTCGTTTGGCGGTTAAGTGCATCTACGGTTGTTTGATAGTTGTTCGATGAATTAGGAGCAAATTATGGTTTAAAGAAAAAAAAAAGGTCGTGAATGTCCTAATCTTTTTTTTTTTTGAAAACAATAAGATAAAAGCTACTTGTGCAATAAACACGACTGAGAACCACTAATTCAGCCAACACCCTAGGCACGCGTTTCTCTCAGATTAATCTCAGGGAAGAAGGGAATTCCGAGAAATGCTACGGATTTCACTATAGGCTCGTCTTCCTCGCCCTTCGAGGCTGAATACTGATTATTGGGTCGGGCTCGACTTGGCAATATTTCCCCAGGGCAAAAGTCCATAGTAACTTATTATTGAAACGTTTGGTTACTTGAAGCTGAAGATATACCACATGTATCTATGTGCATGCGGATTTGTATTTTATCGTCAATAAATGCATATTTGATAAATGTGAATTGATTAACACATGATGACATTTCATTCCTCGTTTGTAAGTACTGTACGATTTCCCAGATTTGCATCTCTCATACGACTCATGACTAAGAAGAACATAGATAAGGTAAAGGGATTAAGAATTAGAAGAAAAGAAGGAAACTTAAAGCGACTGACTATTGAGATAGACGATAAATGTGCAAGAATAAAGGAAACTGGACAACTATCCAACAAGAATTATCTGCAACTGAAAATGTGCATTAGCAGTCACCAGTACCATAGCTACTGGATTACTACCATAAACCATCTCCGGCGCCCCCGACCTCCCGCCCCCTTTCTCCATTTCCAGGCGAGATATTACTGTTTTGATAACCAAAATGGGTAAGAAATATGGAGATAGTAGGAAATGATGACATGACAAGGTTGGCTTGGATGAAAAAATAGTTTTGCAATGTTTTTTGGGGAGGTCTGGCCTTGTGGAGAGAATGGTAAGAAAACTGCAAAAGTTGGAGATAATTGAGGAAAAGAAAAATAAGACGTAGAGACTGTTGGACGGGATTAGTGAGGTTGATATCTAGGACGCATATTCCCGAACTGTAACCGAGTAATGAACCCTCCCTTAAAAAGCGGGACGCCATATCTTAAACCCACACCATAGAATCGTCTTGAAAATAATCTCATTTTGTTTCCATACCCAAGTGGCAATTAAATGACATCATAACCTAGGGGGGGGCTTGCAAAAAAGAAAAAAAAAAGAAAAAAAAATCGGGGCTAGTGCAATACTAGTATACATCTCTGGAATTTGCATCTAGGACGGGAGAGATTGCACGTAATATACAGACAAATGGCGCAATGTAGGAAAGGGTTTGCTTGCTTTTGATGGCCGTTTTAGATTAACATCAGAAGCGGCTAGGGAAGTTGGACAGCTAAGAAGGTGAAGCATAGAGGGAAAGGATGAAGCGAATAGGGCTCGGGCAAAGCCGTCGGACTGAAGAGTGTCTGCAAAGGATGTTATATACTGTGTAAAATGAGCTTTGCAAGACGCACTGTAGAGATAGCAAAGAAAAAAAAGTCTCCTGTAGCACTGTTTACTGTACCCGTAGGCTACAGTACCATCGTGCGCTCAAAGGGACCTGTATAATGCCATAGGTGTCATTCATTCGTCTGCTAGGTCTGTTGCTATTGTTGCTTTTCTGGAGATATTTTATCATTAATATTACTGATCTACTTTTTGTATGTAAGGTTGTTATGCTCAGTAAAAAAAGTTTATTAAAAAGGAAACTATTCATGAGGCAACTCGCTATCATCTGTCACCTCAATAATACCATCGATTTCTGCAGTACAAACGTCCTCTAAATCCAAAGTACGCTTTATGATGTTAATAATATTAGTAGTAGTAGTAGTAACAGCAGGAGTGATAGTCATAGTAAAAAGTCGAATGAGTGCCGTTATCCATAACGCATATCGTTTTTTTAAGTAACGAGGATTCATACCTAATTTGCGCAAGTCTAGCCCAAACTTTATGTTAGAAGACGATTCAAATTACGTTATCCACAAATTTCAGCGCGTTAGATGGGGTTCCATTTGCTGTTTCCGAATCAACGCTTCCATAAAAGTGACGCTTTTTAACCTCGAAATCAACGTTAAAATTTACCCGACTATGAAAATGAAATTCCCAGACAGACTGCAGAGCAGAGAGGGATCCGGAACGTTAGGAATCGCCCTCCTTTACCAACACATTCCTAAACTTTGGAATCACATGCTACGAACCCAGCAATATTCCATGTTAATTATTGAATGCCTGTGGAGTGCGGATATTGGCTCCACACTAATTATCGAATACTTGGCATAAACTGCGATAACGCTGATAGGGAAATTTAAACTTTTTTTTTATTCAGGGTAAAATATGTGATCAAACGTCCGTCTGTCGTTGGTAGTGCCGTCAATGCATCCGACTGGTGCACTGTAAGCATTATTAGAAGTTGTTAGCAACGTCCCTTCGGGCCTTAGCTGCTACCACTCTTTAGCCTTTTACTTTACTTCATTCCCTCTATCTTTCTTCAGCCTTACTTTCCAAATGGATGGAACTTCAGAATTCAAGCGAAGGTGCAATGCATTATTATAGTAGATTCACATCACCCGTGCAATTTGATGTCTAGAACAGTCCCTTACGACCGCTCCTGATTGGCTGTTGATAAGCCAATCACAGGGCTGGAAACTCTCAGTATCTGAGACGAGCCTAGACGTCAAATGCAAGGTTGATGTGAATCTACTTTAGCCTAATAATATTCTGCTTGCATTCTAATACATTTTTATCTAATTGTTCCCAAAATCTGGCAAAAAGAATGAAAAAAAATATCGGGATTGCCCGATAGACCAAACTAAGCCTAAAAGAAGTTTCACGCAATAAAGATACGAAAATCTGAGAGCCTTGAATTCTGGTTAATAAAAATTGATCATCCTGTTGGTAAACAGGGATCTGTAGGAGGCCTCTAAAAATAAACATGGAAAGTTCATAAAGTCTGGCAAATAAAAAAAAAAGAGGTTCACCAGGTGAACCAATAGGGAGCCGATAGGCCTCCCAAAATAAAACACTGAAAATGACGTCCAGCGTCCACCTCTGACCTTTGACCTACAGCTGATTTTTTTTAGTCTCTCGGATTTTTTTCAGTTTCTTTTCTAAACGGAATCAAGGAAGAGACGTCATGCCATAAATCCAGATTTTATTCCGATTTGAACGAATTTTGTCGCCTGAAGAAAATTGATTTTCATTCATTAAGAAAAAGAAAACGGAATTTCTCTCCTGTTACTTTTAGAGGAGTCACGTGCCATACGTAGTACATATATTAAAGTAACAAGAAGGATGAAAGTTAAAACACTTTCGTGTTTCAAAAAGGTAATTGAAGATGGGAACAACATCGACAACAACAACAATAAATACACATTTAACTTGTCATTGTAGGTTGAAAGCTTGAGACGTGTTTTGATATACCAGATAATTAGAATGGAAAATAATCTCACTATTAAGCAGAAATTAATAAAAAAAAACATTTTGTTTCACCGAAAAACTAAAGAAGGAATTTTATCGGGTCCACCCTCTTCAAAGTAAAATCAATAAAACAAAATTAATAGTAATAATACGTAATAAACTAAATTTACAACAGCAAAGACGAATAAAAACAGCACTCACTCTATCATACATTCGGCTGGTTTCTTGGTCTCGTTGTGTCCCATTGCCCCTCGCCTCCGAAATCGTCAATGGAAATTATGATCGTCACCAGCTCAGCAACAAAGACTTCGTAGAAGTGGCAGTGAGTACCCTACGGTAGGGTTTGGGGTCGGTGGTGCCCGTAGCTCTCAGGAACCCCACCTGCTTCCTTGTCCTCCCCCGTTTAGAAACAACGGCCCCCCCCCCTCCCCAACGAAAACGCTTCAACTCTTCCTCCCGACACCCGGAGAGCAAGCAAGGATAGCCTTGTCGCGCCCTGTAATGAAAAACAGGGAAGAGGGAGGATCCCGAGATGGAGATTTTGTGTTTCATTAAGGGGAACGCGAAGGATGATAGGATAAGCTTTCGGATGCGGAGGTCAATGAGGGCTTTTGGTTCTATTATGGAGAGGAAATCCTGAGTCTCTCTCTTCTCATATATATATATATATATATAATATATATATATATATATATATATATATAAGTATATATATATATATATATATAATTTATATATTATATAGATATATATATATATATATATATATAATATATATATATTTGAGAGTGAGAGTCTCACACACACACACACACCCACATATATATATATATATATATATATATATATATATATATATATATATATATATATATATATATCATATATATGTGTGTGTAATAAATACATTATTGAATTACAGAATCTGTAAATAAAAAAACCCATGACCTGAGGTCATGGCATTAGGAGGGTCCTACGTGACCAATGCAGATCTAGATTACGCTATGCGCTGTCTGCAGTAGCCTGGTTTAAATCTGTTTACATTGTCATCGTTTTGCATTACTGATAACTTTGCACAACAACTTCCATGGGAAGCGGTTGACCTGTTAACCTACGCCGGAAACTTGTAACTTCCGAGCCGGCGGACTACGTATGTTTTTATATGAATCGCTGAGATAGCTAATGTTTCGCTATGGACGTGATGCTTTAGAATGTCAGTTCTGTACCAGCGTTTCAAACATATCGGTCTCCCGACCGAACTGTCTCTCTTATTATGGAGTTACAGAATAAAGTTGTTATACCTTTTTTCAACTTATCTGTTTGAAATCCTCTCCTTTAGTTTAAGAAGAACCACTCTACTAAGATATCACATAGGAGATGGAAGGAACCGAAATACTTACGAATGACAGTCGTAAGGAGAAACAAACAGTCTTTCGCAAAAGCGAAGAGACTAATACTGGTGGCAGCTTTAGACGAAGAATAAGATTAACAAGACCCATATCAGCCGACCGAAGAACTACAATAACCAACTTCCACCTTCAAAATCAATACTAAACAGAGGAAACGGGATCTTCAATCAACGCAACATTTTATGAAGACGAAGATATGTCCTTCATCGAGAAGAATACAAGCATCAACATCAACGTTTGAGTGACTGTTGTCACTTATCTTCGAGAATCAACACCGGACGAGAGCAGCATCGAACATCAACAGAAAGAAGAAAACACATAAAGGAAACACAAAGGAAACAACGCGCGATCACTAGCAAGGACGCAAAGAGTAGGGCAAGAGGAAGTAATGCGAGGAAGGAGCTGTGACGTCATCAATCTTGGACTTCTTCATGCATCGTGAGCCTGAGAGAAGACCGTGACGTCATCACGACTTCCGACGCGAAGACGACAGGAACTGTGACGTCATCCCATGTCAACAATCCGTCAGCATATAATCCTGAGCTAAGTACCATTTTATCTATTCAGGTTTTTTCCTCAGTGAAGTGTTGTTCATCAGGAGTTGATCGTCCAGTATTCTGGGGGTGAGTTGTTCGCCATCTTAATCTTCCTTCATTACAGTATCAATCTTCAACTACGAGTTCTCGCCCGCAGATTATTTTTTTCTTCTCGTTGTTGCTAATCGTTTCTTGCAGGAATTCTCCGTATAATATTTTTATCAAATTATCTGTATTTTTGTATCTTTTGGGGGATTTTCCTATCACTATAACACATTTATACAGTATATTGCATATGCCGTTTACGTAGTGGTCGAGTGTACTCTTATAGATATTTTGATAGGACCGCAAGGAATAGAAGTGATAAGAAAAAAAGTAAAAGTGAACATGGCAACTACTCGGCTGGCAACCCCAATGTGGTGACTCTCGTGAGCGAGGTCAGCAATTGTCCCTTTTCAAGGTCGGGGTCAATGGGTTCCTGCCTCAAAATGTTGAAGCATGGATCTCATCTGTAGACACTCATTTAAATGCAAAAAGCATCACAGACCCAGCAGTACAATTACAGGAGGCCAAAAGCTTCATAGACTTTGCTAAAGGAGACGCAAGTGCTTATCTAAGGGGTGTTTCTTTCCAAGAGGCGACTACATGGGACGAGTTCAAAATCAGATTACGTGCCGTGTATGGGGGTGAAGAGGCTTTAGATGTAGTATTGGCATTGAGAAATATCCTTAACCAAGCCTCCATGACTCAGCTTAATGTTGTCGAGCGGGCGGCGCTAATTGCCGACCGGCTAAATGAATATCAAGTTAGTTTAAGTAACTCCGGGTGGGTTACGAGTGCCAGAATCGCCGTGAAAGATTTTATCCGTTTAATTTACCTTACGAGTATTACTGCAATGTTGCCTGAAGCTTTAGTGCGGTGTTTTGACAAAAACAAAAAATTGCAGCCCAACAGTACGGATTAGATGTGTATAAACAAATAAAAAACACATGTCTAAAATGTACCGACCTAGATCCTTCGCTCATTCAAGTTTTTGCAAAAAATGAGAATAAGCCACAACAAGTAAACGTGGTACATAATACTAATCAAGTTGCAGGATGGGTTGTTATAACTGTAAACGACCAGGTCACATGATTTCAGACTGTCTGACGCGTTTTTGTTCGATAACTTTATCGTTGTACAAAAACATTAATATGCATCCCGCAGTAATTATCAGATACCCGTCTATGGGCACTCAAAATATTATCTTAGCACCTGCAAAACACGGCGTGTATATCAAAGGAAAATTCTATAAGTCTTCTAATACCCTAAAATCAGTTTTAGATAATAAAGAGACAGGCAGAGTAGTCACTTACATTGAAGAACCAATCACCTGTCTCATGAACCAAGAAATAATACATGCAACCCAACAGAACTCTCGCTCGCCCGTAATATCAGCTTGCACGCAAACTCTCGAGCCGAACGTAACTTCGAACATATTAGTGCGTGTAAAGAAAACCTTGCCAGGATCTGAAACGTTAATCCTTTCCGAAACTCTGAAAACACACGGATTATCCGTCACCACAAGCCATTTATACAGTCGGCTCACAACAACAATGTCACATCGAAGTCTGTAATCATTTGAATACCACTTTAGTAATCCACAAAAATCAACATATCTTGGATGCGGAAGTTTATAAACATCGCATTCTTACCGTAGCTGAGATAAATCACGCTCAATCAGTTGCGGATGAATCCCTTTTGCAATCTATAAAGAACAAAATCAATAAGGACATTCAAGAAGAAGAAATTCAGCAGAAATTTTTGAATCTTTTAACTGAATATCATGATGTTTTTTCCACTACGGATGGAACCTTAGGAAAAACGGATGTCATCGAGCATCAAATAAGGCTCAAGGACAAACAGAAAGTAATCTATGTACCTCCGTACCGACTTCCTATGAAATTTCAGAATGAGATAACAGAGGAAGTAGGTAAAATGCTAAAAGAAGGAGTCATTAGGAAATCAAACAGCCCTTATAATTTTCCGTTAATAGTAGTACCGAAAAAAGATCGAACTTGGCGGATATGCGTCGATTTTCGTCGTTTAAATGAAGAAACAATCCCTGACCGATTCCCAGTACCATGTACTGAGATATCCCATCTCTACTAGGTCAGAACAAATATTTCACCAGCTTGGACCTACTAAAAGGATTTCATCAGATTCCGTTGGAACAAGAGAGTATCCCATACACTGCCTTCAGCACAGCCAGGGGACATTATGAATTTTTGCGTATGCCTTTTGGTTTACGTTGTGCTCCCATAACTTTGTTTACTCGAATGATAAACATTGTGTTGGAGACTTTGTTTATAGGAGGATCCTCATGCCTACATGGCGACGCCCTAGTAATCTTTTTCCCATACATCAGAAAAAAAAAAAAAAAAAAGAACATCTACGTAAATAGAGTTAGTGCTACAAAGACTAAGGCAGCATAATTAAGGGTAAAGATAAGTAAGTGTGAATTTTTTAAAACAGAACTAGTCTATTTAGGTTTCACGGTTTCTAGTGAAGGTCTTAAAGTAGTCCATGATAAGGTATCGGCTAGCCGTAACTTTCCGATACCTACTAACGTCAGGGAATACAGCAATTTTTAGGGTGTAGCGGATACTATAGGAGGTTTATTAGGAACTACTCCATCATAGCCGCTCCCTAACCGATCTTATAAAAAAGGGCGTAGATTTCATATGGTCTGAAATTCATCAACAGGCGTTCGATAAATGAAAGAGAATGTGTAGTTCTCCTATCTTGAAAACTTCCTGACTTCGGTAAGGAATTCTTCTAGCAACAGACGCCTCAGACCTAGGGAGTAGGTGGGGTATTGCTTCAACAATATGATAAACAGTTTTTTCCCTATAGCTTTTTATTCACGTAAACTGGAGACCTTCCGAAAGTAATATGCAGTAATAGACAAGGAAGGGCTTGCTATTGTTAATTCACTCGTGCATTTTAAATTTATAATATATCGGTTATCCCGTCAAGGTTCTCACTGATCACAAGCCCCTAACTGACTTCTTTTAAAGGCTTTAGTCACAGCCCTAAGCGAACTCGGTGGCACATGATCATCCAGGACTTTGGCGCGAGGATCGGGTATTT
>NC_087209.1:75000040-75016592 GCF_015104395.2 Macrobrachium nipponense
AAATACCCGATCCTCGCGCCAAAGTCCTGGATGATCATGTGCCACCGAGTTCGCTTAGGGCTGTGACTAAAGCCTTTAAGAAGTCGGTTAGGGGCTTATGATCAGTGAGAACCTTGACGGGATAACCGTATATTATAAATTTAAAATGCACGAGTGAATTAACAATAGCAAGCCCTTCCTTGTCTATTACTGCATATTTACTTTCGGAAGGTCTCAGTTTTACGTGAATAAAAAGCTATAGGGAAAAACTGTTTATCATATTGTTGAAAGCAAATAACCCCAACTACTCCTAGGTCTGAGGCGTCTGTTGCTATGAAGAATTCCTTACCGAAGTCAGGAAATTTCAAGATAGGAGAACTACACAGTTCATCTTTCAATTTATCGAACGCCTGTTGATGAATTTCAGACCATATGAAATCTACGCCCTTTTTTATAAGATCGGTTAGGGGAGCGGCTATGATGGAGTAGTTCCTAATAAACCTCCTATAGTATCCGCTACACCCTAAAAAAAATTGCTGTATTCCCTTGACGTTAGTAGGTATCGGAAAGTTACGGCTAGCCGATACCCTTATCATGGACTACTTTAAGACCTTCACTAGAAACCGTGAAACCTAAATAGACTAGTTCTGTTTTAAAAAATTCACACTTACTTATCTTTACCCTTAAATTATGCTGCCTAGTCTTTGTAGCACTAACTCTAATTTACGTAGATGTTCTTCTAATGTATTGGAAAAGATTACTAGTCGTCCATGTAGGCATGTAGGATATCTCCTAACAAGTCTCCAACACAATGTTTATGATTCGAGTAAAAGTTATGGGAGCACAACGTAAACCAAAAGGCATACGCAAAAATTCATAATGTCCCCTGGCTGTGCTGAAAGGCAGTGTATGGGATACTCTCTTGTTCCAACGGAATCTGATGAAATCCTTTTAGTAGGTCCAAGCTGGTGAAATATTTGTTCTGACCTAGTAGAGATAGGATATCATCAGTACATGGTACTGGGAATCGGTCAGGGATTGTTTCTTCATTTAAACGACGAAAATCGACGCATATCCGCCAAGTTCGATCTTTTTTCGGTACTACTATTAACGGAAAATTATAAGGGCTGTTTGATTTCCTAATGACTCCTTCTTTTAGCATTTTTCCTACTTCCTCTGTTATCTCATTCTGAAATTTCATAGGAAGTCGGTACGGAGGTACATAGATTACTTTCTGTTTGTCCTTGAGCCTTATTTGATGCTCGATGACATCCGTTTTTCCTAAGGTTCAATCCGTAGTGGAAAAAACATCATGATATTCAGTTAAAAGATTCAAAAATTTCTGTCTGAATTTCTTCTTCTTGAATGTCCTTATTGATTTTGTTCTTTATAGATTGCAAAAGGGATTCATCCGCAACTGATTGAGCGTGATTTATCTCAGCTACGGTAAGAAATGCGATGTTTATAAACTTCCGCATCCAAGATATGTTGATTTTTGTGGATTACTAAAGTGGTATTCAAATAATTATAGACTTCGATGTGACATTGTTGTTGTGAGCCGACTGTATAAAATGGCTTGTGTGACGGATAATCCGTGTGTTTTCAGAGTTTCGGAAAGGATTAACGTTCAGATCCTGGCAAGGTTTTCTTACACGCACTAATATGTTCGAAGTTACGTTCGGCTCGAGAGTTTGCGTGCAAGCTGATATTACGGGCGAGCGAGAGTTCTGGGTTGGGTTGCATGTATTATTTCTTGGTTCATGAGACAGGTGATTGGGGTTCTTCAATGTAAGTGACTACTCTGCCTGTTCTCTTTATTATCTAAAACTGATTTTAGGGTATTAGAAGACTTATAGAATTTCCTTTGATATAACGCGTGTTTTGCAGGTGCTAAGATAATATTTGAGTGCCCATAGACGGGTATCCGATAATTACTGCGGGATACATTTTAATGTTTTGTACAACGATAAAGGTATCGGAACAAAAACGCGTCCGACAGTCTGAATCATGTGACTGGTCGTTTACAGTTATAACAAACCATCCCTGCAACTTGATTAGTTATTATTGTACCACGTTTACTTGTTGTGGCTTATTCTCTTTTTTGCAAAAACTTGAATGAGCGAAGGATCTAGGTCGGTACATTTAGACATGTGTTTTTTTTATTTGTTTGTTTAACACATCTAATTCCGTACTGTTGGGCTGCAATTTTTTGTCAAAACACCGCACTAAAGCTTCAGGCAACATTGCAGTAATACTCGTAAGTAAATTAAACGGATAAAATCTTTCACGGCGATTCTGGCACTCGTAACCCACCCGGAGTTACTTAAACTAACTTGATATTCATTTAGCCGGTCGGCAATTAGCGCCGCCCGCTCGACAACATTAAGCTGAGTCATGGAGGCTTGGTTAAGGATATTTCTCAATGCCAATACTACATTCTAAAGCCTCTTCACCCCACCATACACGGCACGTAATCTGATTTTGAACTCGTCCCATGGTAGTCGCCTCTTGGAAAGAAACACCCCTTAGATAAGCACTTGCGTCTCCTTTAGCAAAGTCTATGAAGCTTTTGGCCTCCTGTAAATTGTACTGCTGGGTCTGTGATGCTTTTGCATTTAAATGAGCGTCTAACAGATGAGATCCATGCTTCAACATTTTGAGGCAGGAACCCATTGACCCGACCTTGAAAAGGGACAATTTCTGACCTCGCGCTCACGAGAGTCACCACATTGGGGTTGCCAGCCGGAGTAGTTGCCATGTTCACTTTTACTTTTTTCTTATCACTTTCTATTCCTTGCGGTCCTATCAAAATATCTATAAGAGTACACTCGACCACTACGTAAACGCATATGCAATATACTGTATAAATGTGTTTATAAAGTGATAGGAAAATCCCCCAAAAGATACAAAAATACAGATAATTTGATAAAAATATTATACGGAGAATTCCTGCAAGAACACGATTAGCAACAACGATAAGAAAAAAATAATCTGCGGGCGAGAACTCGTAGTTGAAGATTGATACTGTAATGAAGGAAGATTAACGATGGCGAACAACTCACCCCAGAATAATGGACGATCAACTCCTGATGAACAACACTTCACTGAGGAAAAAATCTGAATAGATAAAATGGTACTTAGCTCAGGATTATATGCTGACGGATTGTTGACATGGGATGACGTCACAGTCCCTGTCGTCTTCGCGTCGGAAGTCGTGATGACGTCACGGTCTTCTCTCAGGCTCACGATGCATGAAGAAGTCCAAGATTGATGACGTCACAGCCTCCTTCCTCGCATTAACTTCCTTTTCCCTTGCCCTACCTTTGCGTCCTTGGCTAGTGATCGCCGCCGTTGTTTGCCTTTGTATTTCCTTATGGTGTTTTCTTATTTCTTCTGTTGATGTTCGATGCTTGCCTCGTACGTCCGGTGTTTGATTTCTCGAAGATTAAGTGAAACAACCCCAGTCACTCAAACGTCGATGTTGATGCTTGTATTCTTCTCGATGAAGGACATATCTTCGTCTCATAAAAAGTTGTGTTGATGAAGATCCCGTTTCTCTGTTTAGTATTGATTTTGAAGGTGGAAGTTGGTTATTGCAGTTCTTCGGTCGGCTGATATGGGTCTTGTTAATCTTATTCTTCGTCTAAAGCTGCCACCAGTATTAGTCTCTTCGCTTTTGTGAAAGACTGTTTGTTTCTCTTACGACTGTCATTCGTAAGTATTTCTGGTTCCTTCCATCTCCTATGTGATATCTTAGTAGAGTGGTTCTTCTTAAACTAAAGGAGAGGATTCAAACAGATAAGTTGAAAAAAGGTATAACAACTTTATTCTGTAACTCCATAATAAGAGAGGCAGTTCTGTCGGGAGACCGATATGTTTGAACGTTGGTACAGAACTGACATTCTAAAGCATCACGTCGATAGCGAAAACATTAGCTATCTCAGCGATTCATATAAAAACATACGTAGTCCGCCGGCTCGGAAGTTACAAGTTTCCGGCGTAGGTTAACAGGTCAAACCGCTTCCCATGGAAGTTGTTGTGCAAGTTATCAGTAATGCAAAACGATGACAATGTAAACAGATTTAAACCAGGCTACTGCAGACAGTGCATAGCGTAATCTAGATCTGCATTGGTCACGTAGGACCCTCCTAATGCCATGACCTCAGGTCATGGGTTTTATTTACAGATTCTGTAATTCAATAATGTATTTATTACATATATATATATATATATATATATATATATATATATATATATATATATATATATATATATATATATATATATATATATATATATATATATGTGGGTGTGTGTGTGTGTGAGAGACTCTCACTCTCAAATATATATATATATATAATATATATATATATATATATATATATATATATATAATATATATATATATATATATATATATATATATATATATATATATATATATATAGATATATATATATATATATATATATATATATATATATATGACTGGTAAAAGTGTTCTGTAACAACAGAATTCCATCTAATAAAATTAAACGCATTAGTGCCCAGCATCAAATTTAAACTTGAATGGGAAACAGACAACAAAATTCCTTTTCTTGATGTTTTAATAATCAGAGACACGACAGAATACAAATTTACCATATACAGAAAACCAACGTTCTCACTTTCATATATTCATACTTTAGCTATCATGACATACTATCAAGATAGGTCTAGCCAGCAACCTATTCCTAAGAGCCTTACGAATTTGTTCCCCAGATTTCCTGAAAAAGAATTTGAACTAATTCGCAAGCAACTTTCATCTTTAAGTATCCTGACCATATAATTGAGAAAGCAATTCAAAAAGCAAACGTAATTTTCTACCGACCCCCTAAAGACAAGACCAGAGACACACCCAACAATAAAATAAAAATTCCCCACCTGGAGACGATTAAGAGAGTAACTCACACCCTTGGGAAATCCAACCCTTTTGCTTTACCTACCCAAATACCTTAGCCAAATCCCTGATTAACGTCCAACAAAAGACATCGCCCAAAGACTCTGGGGTATATGAGATCCCATGCCAGGACTGTGACCAATCTTACATCGGATTTACAGGTAAATCACTTCCCCAGAGATTAATACAACACAAACGGTCAGTTAGGTATGGACAACAGAACTCGGCTATTTTCAATCATATAAATGAACATAACCATAGAATAAACTGGAATATGTCACGTGTAATTTATAGCAGCAACTGCCGGTACAAGAGTCAAATGATGGAATCGGCCTTAATAAAAGAGAAGCAGGTAATGAACATCTCAAAAAGGGAATTGGACATCAGACATCGTCGACGCAGTGTTCATTCAACCAACGCTTTAAGAAGATTAAAGGAAGATTATCAGCGGGGTGACCTAAATTGGCTTACTTGTGGACGAATTCTTGGTATAAATACCACCTTTTCTGTAAACTTTTCTCATCATACCTGAAGAGAGAGACAGGCAGTCTCTGAAATATAGTACTTTTCTCTCTACATTTTGTGTTTTATGGCTCCTTTTATTAGATATATATATATATATATATATATATATATATATATATATATATATATATATATATATATATATATATATATATATATATATATATATATATATATATATATATATATATATATATATATATATATATATATATATATATATATATATATATATGAGAGAGAGAGAGACTCAGGATTTCTCTCCATAATAGAGCCAAAAGCCCTCATTGACCTGGCATCCGCAAGCTTATCCTATCATCCTTCGCGTTCCTTAATGAAACACAAAATTCTCATCTCGGGATCCTCCCTCTTCCCTGTTTTCATTACAGGGCGCGACAAGGCTATCCTGCTTGCTCTCCGGGTGTCGGGAGGAAGAGTTGAAGGTTTCGTTTGGGGGAGGGGGGGGGGGGCCGTTGTTTCTCAACGGGGGTGGGGAGGACAAGGAAGCAGGGTGGGGTTCCTGAGAGCCACGGGCACCACCGACCCATCCCGTAGGGTACTCACTGCCACTTCTACGAAGTCTTTCTTGCTGAGCTGGTGACGATCATAATTTCCATTGACGATTTTCGGATGCGAGGGGCAATGGGACACAACGAGACCAAGAAACCAGCCGAATGTATGATAGAGTGAGTGCTGTTTATTCGTCTTTGCTGTTGTAAATTAAGCTTATTACGTATTATTACTATTAATTTTGTTTTAGTTTTTTTATTTTACTTTGAAAAGGGTGGACTCGGTAAAATTCCTTCTTTAGTTTTTCGGTGAAACAAAAATGTTTTTTTACTATTTTTTGCTTAATAGTGAGATTATTCCCATTCTAATTATCTGGTATATCAAAACACGTCTCAAGCTTCAACCTACAATTGACAAGTTAAATGTGCATTTATTGTTGTTGTTGTCGATGTTGTTCCCATCTTCAATTACCTTTTTGAAACACGAAAGAGTTTTAACTTTCATCCTTCTTGTTACTTTAATATATGTACTACGTATGGCACGTGACTCCTCTAAAAAGTAACAGGAGAGAAATTCCGTTTTCTTTTTCTTAATGAATGAAAATCAATTTCTTCAGGCGACAAAATTCGTTCAAATCGGAATAAAATCTGGATTATGGCATGACGTCTCTTCCTTGATTCCGTTAGAAAAGAAATTGAAAAAAAATCCGAGAGACTAAAAAAATCAGCTGTAGGTCAAAGGGAAATCAGAGGTGACGCTGGACGTCATTTTCAGTGTTTATTTGGGAGGCCTATCGGATCCCTATTGGTTCACCTGGTGAACTTCTTTTTTTTTTTTATTTGCCAGACTTATGAACTTTCCATGTTTATTTTTAGAGGCCTCCTACAGATCCCTGTTTACCAACAGGATGATCAATTTTTATAACCAGAATTCAAGGCTCTCAGATTTTCGTATCTTTATTGCGTGAAACCTCTTTTGAGGCTTAGTTTGGTCTATCTGGCAATCCCGATATTTTTTTTCATTTTCTTTTTGCCAGATTTTGGGAACAATTAGATAAAAATGTATTAGAATGCAAGCAGAATATTATAGGCTAAAGTAGATTCACATCAACCTTGCATTTGACGTCTAGGCTCGTCTCAGATACTGAGAGTTTCCAGCCCTGTGATTGGCTTATCAAACAGCCAATCAGGAGCGTCGTAAGGGACTGTTCTAGACATCAAATGCACGGGTGATGTGAATCTACTATAATAATGCATTGCACCTTCGCGCTTGAATTCTGAAGTTCATTTGGAAAGTAAGGCTGAAGAAAGATAGAGGGAATGAAGTAAAGTAAAAGGCTAAAGAGGGTTGGTAGCAGCTAAGGCCCGAAGGGACGTTGCTAACAACTTCTAATAATGCTTACAGTGCACCATGTCGGATGCATTGACGGCACTACCAACGACAGACGACGTTTGATCACATATTTACCCTGATAAAAAAAAAGTTTAAATTCCCTATCAGCGTTATCGCAGTTATGCCAAGTATTCGATAATTAGTGTGGAGCCAATATCCGCACTCCACAGGCATTCAATAATTAACATGGAATATTGCTGGGTTCGTAGCATGTGATTCCAAAGTTTAGGAATGTGTTGGTAAAGGGAGGGCGATTCCTAACGTTCCGGATCCCTCTCTGCTCTGCAGTCTGTCTGGGAATTTCATTTTCATAGTCAGGTAAATTTTAACGTTGATTTCGAGGTTAAAACGCGTCACTTTTATGGAAGCGTTGATTCGGAAACAGCAAATGGAACCCCATCTAACGCGCTGAAATTTGTGGATAACGTAATTTGAATCGATCTTCTAACATAAAGTTTTGGGCTAGACTTGCGCAAATTAGGTATGAATCCTCGTTAACTTAAAAAACGATATGCGTTTATGGATAACGGCACTCATTCGACTTTTTACTATGACTATCACTCCTGCTGTTACTACTACTACTACTAATATTATTAACATCATAAAGCGTACTTTGGATTAGAGGACGTTTGTACTGCAGAATCGATGGTATTATTGAGGTGGACAGATGATAGCGAGTTGCCTCATGAATAGTTTTCCTTTTAATAAACTTTTTTTACTGAGCATAACAACCTTACATACAAAAAGTAGATCAGTAATATTAATGATAAAATATCTCCAGAAAAGCAACAATAGCAACAGACCTAGCAGACGAAATGAATGACACCTATGGCAATTATACAGGTCCCTTTGAGCGCACGATGGTACTGTAGCCTACAGGGTACAGTAACAGTGCTACAGGAGACTTTTTTTTCTTTGCTATCTCTCAGTGCGTCTTGCAAAGCTCATTTTACACACTATATAACATCCTTTGCAGACACTCTTCAGTCCGACGGCTTTGCCCGAGCCCTATTCGTCTTCATCCTTTCCCTCTATGCTTCACCTTCTTAGCTGTCCAACTTCCTAGCCGCTTCTTATGTAATCTAAAACGGCCATCAAAAGCAAGCAAACCCCTTTCCTACATTGCGCCATTTGTCTGTATATTACGTGCAATCTCTCTCGTCCTAGATGCAAATTCCAGAGATGTATACTAGTATTGCACTAGCCCGATTTTTTTTCTTTTTTTTTTTTTTTTTCTTTTTTTTTGCCATGCCCTAGGTTATGATGTCATTTATTTGCCCCACTTGGGTATGGGAAACAAAATGAGATTATTTCAAGACGATTCTATGGTGTGGGTTTAAGATATGGCGTCCCGCTTTTTAAGGGAGGGTTCATTACTCGGTTACAGTTCGGGAATATGCGTCCTAGATATCACCTCACCTAATCCCGTCAACAGTCTCTACGTCTTTATTTACTTTTCCTCAATTATCTCCAACTTTTGCAGTTTTCTTACCATTCTCTCCACAAGGCCAGACCTCCCCAAAACATTGCAAAACTATTTTTTCATCCAAGCCAACCTTGTCATGTCATCATTTCCTACTATCTCCATATTTCTTACCCATTTTGGTTATCAAACAGTAATATCTCGCCTGGAAATGGAAGAAAGGGGGCGGGAGGTCGGGGGCGCCGGGAGATGTTATGGTAGTAATCCAGTAGCTATGTACTGGTGACTGCTAATGCACATTTTCAGTTGCAGATAATTCTTGTTGGATAGTTGTCCAGTTTCCTTTATTCTTGCCCACATTTCTCGTCTATCTCAATAGTCAGTCGCTTTAAGTTTCCTTCTTTTCTTCTAATTCTTAATCCCTTTACCTTATCTATGTTCTTCGTAGTCATGAGTCGTATGAGAGATGCAAATCTGGGAAATCGTACAGTACTTACAAGCGAGGAATGAACAGTTTCATGTGTTAATCAATTCACATTTTATCAAATATGCATTTGACGATAAAAATACATCCGTATGCACATAGATACATGTGGTATATCTTCAGCTTCAAGTAAAACGTTTCAATAATATTACTATGGACTTTTGCCCTGGGGAAATAAGCCAAGTCGAGCCCGACCCAATAATCAGTATTAAGCTTCGAAGGGAGAGGGAGACGAGCCTACAGTGAAATCCTTAGCATTTCTCGGAATTCCCTTCTTCCTTGATATTAATATGAGACACGTGCCTTGGGTGTTGCTTAATTAGATGTTCTTAGTCGTGTTTATTGCACAAGTAACTTTTATCTTAAATATTTCAAAAAAAAAAAAAAAAAAAAAAAAACAAAAAAAAAAAAAAATCTAACATTCACGACCTTTTTTATTTAGACCATTAATTTTGTTCCTAAATCATCTATCTTTCGTTGACTTCTCATCAGACTATCAAACAACCTTAGATGCACTTAACCGCCAAACGAGTCACTCACAATGCGCATTCTAACGTAAACTTCATTTCCATTATGAAAACTTCAAATTTCTCTCTCAGCCAACCATTTTTATCATATATGCTCGACACCCTCCACATAACACCCTCATCAGATGGATCATAAGATATTTTTTCTGGTCCGAGTGAACCCACATTACCTATTACCTTTACTCTCAACGTTTTACAGCAGCTTCATACAAATTCAGGGCGCCGTGCATTATTTAACGTGAAATATGCAATCGTTACGAAGAGTTATTCTTTGTTTGCTTTGTTGTTTGTTCCGCTAAAATGTCAAAGAACTATAGTATATTTGCGTGATGTGCACCTGTGAGTTACGAAGACATCGTAAATTGTGAATACGCGCAATAAGTACATGACGTGGACCGATGCCAAATTTGGGATCCGTGTTAACAGTATAAGACAGCGAACTACGCTAAATTTTCGCCCCTTGCAAAGCAACAAATTACGAACGGCTAAACAGAATTTGTTCCAATTCACAAAAAAAAAAAAAAGAAAAAAAAAGCGGACCTTTGACACCCCGCGGGATAAACTAGATTTACTTCTTGCACCATTAACTTGTGATGGGTTATAACACTGTCCTCTTGCACCAGTTAGTGACGATGAAAAATATTAAATATACCTTATATTTACCAATAAATAATACAGATGTATCCAGTATCCCTTCTACGCAATCAGTGATTTACTTAGCTTCTTCCACGAAATCACGATAGGCGATATTGAATCTGCCTCCCACGCACTACAAATTATAAAGAACTCGACTACATCTGCGATCAGTGCACCGCTAAATTATGTATAGTTACTATAATAAATTTGCACTTCACTCACCAACAACAGAAGACAAGCAAAACTAAATTCGCGTCCCAGTGACCTGTAAAACACGATGAGCTATCAAGCCCAAAAATCATTGGGACGTAATGAGTGGGCTTTCGGGAATCTATTTCAGTTGTTCTAAAAGCCTCAAAAAGTCATTACACCCGAATTAATGGACGTGTAAATAAATGCTTCTGCCAAAGAGAAATTAACGCAGCTGTTCGATGCAGATAAAGGATATTAGAGGCTTTTTTGGTGGCCGTGGCTGGAAATGGTTTTGCAATACATTGCAACTTTAACCGAGATGAGTTGTGTGTGGTGGCCATATACTGTTTTATAGAAAATTCATTTATACCTTTTAATTAACTTTATACTTCTTATTATTTATAGAGAATGTAGCCTTGTTGGTACGTCAACGGTATTTTGTTTTTGGATTCATATTAATGACCCAAATTACTTTTTATGCCAGACATACTTCATCTTTCAAACACTAGCATCTAGCATCTTGTCATCAACTTTTCAAAGTCCTTTTGCGCCACATACAGCTTTTTCCTTTAGCTCTCAAGATTTTTGTATTAGTATTGTATAACACACTTTTAGTCCCCATACTCTCTTCTTTATTTTGAACGTCTTCCTCTATCAGTGATTCTATGATGGCCTTTCTTTTTTAGATTAAAATCGTACTATCATTCACCTCCCTGAGTCAACTATCGTCTGTGTTTTAGGAGGTGACGGTAAATATTTACATCCGATATCGTGGGCAATAGTGAGTGCTGCGTATGACCTTCAACTTATTTATGACCTGTTTCCAGTAACATCAGCTGCCTGTATTCATTTCCAGCTCCCTTGCAAACAAATCTTACAGTCACCTGTTCTACCTTTTACACATTATTCGTGTTAGAAATGTTTCCTACCAAAGGTGTAATAATTTTTACAAGCCATTTAGATAAATAATGGCATTGCCAAATGATAGTGATACTTACACGAAACTGAGGTCTGACCCTACACAGACAGTGAACTCCCATTTTAATAAACAATTTAAATCCATTCTGAAGGGTTTGGACCATTTAATTAAATAGTTTACGCCGCAATGCGCCCCCCCTACCGTATATGTATGGTTTAGTCAAGACACACAAAATCAGTAACCCTATCAGACCAATCATCAGTTCAGTGGGCTCAGTTACGTATAATTTATCTAAATGGTTTGCAAAAATTCTTACACCTTTGGTAGGAAACATTTCTAACACGAATGTAAAAAACAATGTTGATTTTATAAACAAATTGAATAGTTTAAAACTGAATCTTGATTTTAATATGGATAGTTTTGATGTTGTCTCTTTATATAAAAGTGCCTGTAGATGGTTTATTGAATTTTTGGTTTTGGAGGATGAATTAAAACGTCATGATATTCCTTTAACTGTAGCAAACCTCATTAGACTCATAAGGTTATGTATCAAAGATAGTAAATTTGGTTTTAATGGGGAATTTTTTGCACAAAAGTTTGGCCATGGCTATGGGTAATCCCCTTATCTCCTGTCCTTAGCAATATTTACATGGAAATTTTTTAAGACAAAACTCTTACCAAGAATTTTGCCCCGTAAAGTTATGTGGTTTAGGTACGTGGATGATATTTCTGTATTTGGCCAATTCACGAAAATCTCCAGGAATTCCTTGATAATCTCAATAATTTAGTCCCTTCTATAAAAGTTTACTGTAGAGGAAGAAAGAAATTAAGTAATTTGAGTTTTCTTGATGCAATTGTCCATAGAAATGATAGAAATTTCACCTTTCAGTCTTCGGAAATCAACTAACATTGCCTCTTTTTTCATTACTACTCCAATCACATCAAAATGTTAAATTCTCTGTTTTTTTTCTGGGATGTTCCTAAGGGCTTTACGTGTCTGTAGCCCGCAGTTTACTGATGCTGAGATTAAAAAACTATTTATGATATTGCATCGAAACTTAAATACCCAAGGACTTTTGTAGATGTGGCATGGAAAAAGCTAGAAAAACATTTCATTTAACTAATGACAAACTTGAATTTAGTGAGCATAACATTCTAAAATTACCCTATGATGAAAGGTTTTTAGAAATTCATAGAATTTTTAAAGCTTTTCAACATAAACGCGAACACTTGATTGTCTTTTTTCAGCGTGCGGGATACTTTAATTAACCTTTCCGAGTGTTGGGGTGAAATCCCCGATGACAAATTTTTTTTTTCGTCTAACGAGGAAGCGCAGATATTCCTTAACTTTTAAAGGAGAAATTTGTTCGCAATAACTTCATAGAAGTAGTAACTGGAATTCTTAGGATTAGACTGAATTGTTACCTCTTTTGTTTGACTGTTGCCCCTTTAACTAAAATATTGGCGGACCTGGATCATCACTTCTCAAATTGACATTAATTGTAGTTACTTTGGCAAATATAAGAACATTGTTACTTAATTAAGCATATTGAGCCCACTTAATAATTACCTCAGATAGAATAGAGATTCGTATCGTCGTATGAATAGTTTCATTGTTTTCTCTCGAAGTATATTTTCGTTGGAAGTAGGAAATTGAAAAGTAATGAAGTACTTGTCCATTATCTTAACATAGCCCACATGGGTTAAAGTAGTTAAATTTGGTATAAATGTAGAAATACTTTCCTTTGCTCGTATAATGTTTTATAAACTAAACAGATGATCCTCTGTGCACGTCGCGGCTTTGTCCCCTATGATAGATAAATAAATCATCGTCATTGCTCTATTCAATTCTTCTCAGTTGATCATTATTTGTATTTTCAACTCATTATTTGATTCTATAAATGTTAAGCATAAACTTTCTGAAAGTAAAATTTGGATGTCAGGAATATTAAGGTAAATGGCTACTTTTGTTTGGTAATAGCTGGTGATGTGGCATAGAATCGTCCTCAACTTGAAGAGTATAACAATGTTGATGGAACAGTAATAATAATAATAATAATAATAATAATAATAATAATAATAATAATAATAATAATAATAAAATAATAATAATAATCTTCGAAAATTGTGAACACTAATCAGATCTCCGTGGAACGAAAAATAAGGCTAAGTAGTTAGTTAGCATCTCTTCTCTCTCTCTCTCTCTCTCTCTCTCTCTCTCTCTCTCTCTCACACACACACACACACACACACACAATGTGTATCTATCATGACTATTATTCGGTACAACACAATTTCAAGTTTATTTTCGTAATCTGGTTTCACGGATCTACAAAAACAAAAAAACTGGGTGTAATTGCCGCTAAGAGCAAAGATAAAGCGCATCATTTACCTCCCAATAGGTGGTGCTTATAAATGACTCATTAACACTTGAAGCGACGATATTGCTCCGTAGTGGAGAATGCCCGATGATGCAGTTCTGTCAAGAGGACGTAAGAGGATGTGAAGCTGAACTTTTGTTTCAAAGAATATAACCTCATTCTTTCGTAATGGAGTCAGATTTTGACCGTAGTTTTGAACTGGGATGTGACTGAGAACCCAGGTAAAAGAAAAAGTCACAGGTAAAAATAGTCAAGTAAAAAAAGCCCCAGGTAAAAAAAGTCACTGGTAAAAAATTCACAGGCGGAAAAGTCACAGGTAAAAAAAGTCACAGAAAAAAGTCACAGGTAAAAAAAGTCACAGAAAAAAGTCACAGGTGGAAAATTCAGGTAAAAAAGTCACAGAAAAAGAAAAAAACGTCACAGAAAAAAGTCATCACAGGTAAAAAGTCACAGAAAAAAAGTCACAGGTAAAAAAAAAAAAGCCACAAAAATTTTTTTCAAGGGTTTTAATCGGTATGTATCTACCTTCGCTGCATGGGGATGGCCGTAAAACGTAAACAAAGTCTTTAAATATCATAAGATAATGACTCCAAAGAAATATTGTGAATGTGTCCTGTGTCTGTATTACCGCCCACTTTAAATCAATGTGATTTTTTTTCCCGCTATTTTCCTGCGACTTTTTTCCGCTACTTTTTCCCAGAACTATTTCCGGCCAACGTGACGGATAATTTACATATCGTATTGCGACGTCCCTTATAAAACGACTAATCTGAGACGCGAGATTAAAGTCTTATTAATTAATTATATATATAATCCATTACTTAAATCTTACATCACCTGAATAACGGTCAAACGTCTAGCGTTTTCTTTCAGTGTTCAGTGTTCAGACCTGCGAATGAGTGGAATGAACAATAATTAAACTACAGAAACTAGTTTATAAAATTTGATAGTTTGATCATTCATTTCATGAACTATCAACAAATGGGGAATAACAGTTAACAAAAATTGCAGGAAAAGATCTGAAAGGGATTGTGGTATCGGGGTGATTTGACCTGAATGAATCCGAGGCATGGATACTGAACAGGGCTCATTTCAGGGGATAAGAGTAATTCGAAGCTTATAATTGAAAGTTTCTATATCGATGAAATAATCTATTGCAACGTCCGATTCACAGAGCTGAATCATAAACCACTGAACGGTAGCAATTACAAGACAGTCCTCGAACCCTATTGTTCCCTAAGGCTTCCGATACATTGATCCCTTATAGCAATTCGAGTGTAAACACTTGCCCTCTAAGAGCCAGTCCTGACTACAGGAAATAATTAGACCTAAGTAATGACACTACAGACCACCTTGATCTGGTAATTATCTCTAGATATGACCACATTAACTTTAGTGTTTCATTAGACTTGGCTCACTTTGAAACTAATATGCATAAACTTTGTAACTTGAATGTCAGGAGCCATACACTTGATCTCGGTAACAGTGTCTTGTTGATGGTGTTACAATAGGCCTAGAAAAATTTTATCAGGTGTTCTGTGGGAAGTGTTCTGAGTCCTACTTTCTTTTTAGTCCTTTAATATTGCAATCAAAGAATCATGACTTTTGTACACCGGATATTTTTTGAATAAGTAAAAAGAAAGAAAAAAGTCCCTTGAAGACACAACAAATAAGGGAACTGGTGCAATAGAAAGCTGCCTATGCACTCCTGGTCCTTCTTCTTCTTTCCCACAAATAAGAATTGAGCTTATATATATATATATATATATATATATATATATATATATATATATGTATATATATATATATATATATATATATATATATATATATATATATATATATATATATACGTATATAAATATATATATATATATATAATATATATATATATATATATATATATATATATATATATATATGTGTATATATATTATATATATCTATATATATATATATATATATATATATATATATATATATATATATACATATATATACATATATACCTATATATATACATATATATATATATATATATATATATATATATATATATATATATATATATATGTGTGTGTGTGTGTAGCTTTAGCTTCAAGTAGTTGCCGTAGAAAAACTATTATATATATATATATATATATATATATATATATATATATATATATATTATAATAAACCCTCCTATCATTATGTAGCAGTTCTAATTACACAGCTATTATTGTGTATGATGTTAGCGCCATCTATTGATTGCTGATCGTAGCGGACAGCATGGATGAAATTACCTCATGTTTTTAATGTATGTAATCCTTGGAAATGTTTACTTCCAAGCTCTGTCAAGTTTTATACTTTTGAGTTCGTTATCCAGTGGCTTACGATTCACTTGTTTCTAGTAGTTATTAAGTGGTTATTTGTTATTATTTTGTTATTATATATTCAGACGTGATTTAAAATAAGTAAAGTCTTTGTTAATTTTAATTAAAGTTGATAATTCATTTAACATATCTACTATACTACATGAAGTGTTGCCCTCATTACCGAGAATTCATGAATAGTCAAGTGGAAAGCTGAAGTTGTGACAAATTAGGGGCTGTCCGGGATCTACTTACGTTTGCGGTTGCGCTTACGCTCGATCTTGACGGATT
>NC_087209.1:75019592-75079592 GCF_015104395.2 Macrobrachium nipponense
AGTATGTTATCCGAAGGGGAATTTTTTATATGAAAATAATTTCCTCCTCTGGTGGATTCGAACCAGCAAACAGAGGAGAAATCAGGACTTCAGGCCTAGTCGGTAAACTCACTGAAGTCCTGATTTCTCTCCCCTCTGCGATGGTTCGAATCCACGAGAGAACGAAATTATTATCAACAAAAAAAACTACCCTTTGGTTAACATATATGAAAAAAAAAATTTCCGAGATAGAGCGAATTGGATATTAAAGGGCATTAAAGGGCATTTGAAGCCTATTGTATGTATGCCTATTGTATAGTATATATATATATATATATATATATATATATATATATCAGACTACAAATGTCCTTTAATATCTAATTCGCTCTATAATACTCTACCTCGGAATTAATATATTTTCATATATGCTTGACCGAGGGGGAATTTATTAAGCGATAATAGAATTGGCGATCAACAGGCGCGAACCAGCGACCTCCCAATTCTAGGACTGGCAGTGAAGCCTTAAACCACCCCGACACTGCAAGAAATATAAGTTCATACCGCCTCCCACCTGAAATACTTTTCGCGCGCAGGTATTTTTTGTTTTGGAGACTGCATCAACCCATCTCGTTCTCAGTGGCGTGGTAGTGCTTTTCCCGCACGTAGTCATTATATAAGTCTATCACATTACCGTGATTCATATACATATATCGAACTACATTTGTTGTTCGATATATGTATATGAATCATAGTAATGTGATAGACTTATATATATATATATATATATATATATATATATATATATATATATATATTTATATATATATATATATAATATATATATACATACATTTGTATATATATATATATATATATATATATATATATATATATATATATCTTATATATAGAATAACCTGGTTTTGATTGTGATTACGTTTTCTTTATTCTCCCGTAGGATGTTCTTACTTCATTACCCAACGGTGACAGGAAAGCTTAAAATCCGGGAATTCAAGGGAACATCCATGATAAGAGATTCGAACAGTAACTCTTTCTTTCGGATATGATCTTTTTAACGAGTAAATGAACATTAGCCAATGAAAGGTCTGTTTCTATCGCAGGATGGGAACCAAAAAGCAGCTCATTTGAAACTCGGTTTGTGATTGGTGGATAGGTCAAGTGGATGATCTGCTGTTATAGGTTCAGGCAACTCTCCCTCTCTCTCTCTCCCTTGTATCCAAAGTAGGAGGGCAAAGGTCTTGTATCCTGTATAATAATTTATTACTTCATTATTATCGATATTTTCTTAACTTGTTATTCTCTCTCTCTCTCTCTCTCTCTCTCTCTCTCTCTCTCTCTCTCTCCTGATTTCGTGACTCGCCAATAGCGTTCTCAGCCCACAACTGAAGGACGCATAAAATTCTCGAACCGAAAGGCCCATGGTGGGGCAATGCCGTCAATGCGCCTCACGCTGTGTATACTGTATAAGCATTACTTGAGCCTCTCTTCTGCGTTCCTTAGGTCCCTAGATGCAACCCCCTTTCGTTCATTTTACTGTACCTCCGTTCATGTTCTCTTCCTTCTAATAATTGTAATTTGCTTCATAGTGCAGCTGCGAGTTCTTCCTCATCGTACACCTTCAATACCTACCTACCTACAATTTCCCTTTCAGTGCCGAATGACCCCATAGGTCTCAACGCTTGGCCTTTGACCTAAATTTATTAGTCCATTCTATTCCATTCGAACGGGAAGAGGAGGGACGTTATGGGCACGTTTCCTCATATTTAGTATACCTCATGACCACCTCAGCTGTAAATGAAGACAGACAGAGGCCACCAGACGTGAGTATTCGTCGTTGTCAAAATGCGGTCCATCAGAATGAGAGAGAATCGACGGGGGAGTCCTCATCCAGGGGCGTCAGTTGCGGGGTGGGGCCAACTTCCCCCCCCCCCACCCCCTAAGATTCAAGTTGCCCCCGCAAAGCCTCAACTTAACCCCCTTAGCCCCCAAGCCCCAAGAGGTAACAGCATGTTTTCTTTTTAAATGTGCAATCATAAATATATAAATTTCTCGGAAATATTGCGTATCTTGGCCCTTGTCTGTCTACTATAAGAGCTACCAGTGATGATGAGATAAACAAACAGTAGTGGGAGTACTATAGAATTTTTGCTGAAATGCTTTGCTCATGTGACTTCAAAATGCACATATAATACCTCAAAACAAAAACAAAAAACAGTTCATTAGGCTCGCTTCGCTAGCCAAACCGTCTTCCCTCCCCCCCCCCTCAACCCCCAAAAATCTGAAAAAATGACCAATGACGCCCCTGTCCTCATCCCATCGGGTAGAAACCATTTATAAGATTTTCTTATAGGTAGTGAGTGAAACCTATTCACATGGAACAAACGCCCCAAAGGGGCCATTGACACTAACCGCTATACCAGCGGACCAGTTAAGATTCTAAATGTTTCTGGGTCGAAGGTGGAATGTAACAGAACAGGATTTTTGAACTTATTTGCAGCAGCCTCTGCTGTTAGGAAAGATGCACTCTGGGTAGAGAGATAATATTTCATTGTTATTCCCCATATATTACACTTTCAAACCCTGTTTCACGTATAATTCCTTTTTTAAAGTAATATACATACTTTACATTCTTGTAATAGTGTCACCTATAATTTCATTTTCATTCTTTGACAAAGGCCCTTCAAATGACAGTATGTTTAACCTCTACTGCCACTTCCCGTTTTCTTTAACTGTGCCACTTATACGTATTTGTCTTTTTTTTTCTTTGTGAGCTTTATCCCGGAGGCTCCAATTTGTTTTAACTTAATCCCTTGGATTCCCATATTTTGAAACTGTGTTCCCCATCATTCCATCTTGAATAACTGCGAAACTGCAATTCACATTTTTGTAAACTGTACTCCCCTTTCACTAAGATTTTTTCCAACTGCACCCTCCATCATTATGGTTATTGAAAGTTGCACCTGCATAATTCCTTTTTTTTTTAACCCATCTATTTCCACTTCCGAAAAGTGTATGGCCGTCGTGCCTTTATCTAGTCATAAATTAACACAGCGTTTCCTCGATAAGTTACATTTTAATTAAATGGTTCATTAAATTCAGCAGTCAGTAATTAATTACCTGTGAATTCGACATTTCCTGATTAATGTCCTCTTCATGACCGTTTCCTGATTCATATTTTTATCATTACCTTGAATATTGACTGCAGCCTATATCGTTTGTGCTTTTTATTGTTTACTATTTACATAAGGTCACATAATCCATTCGTGCGTGCGCACATCAATTGATTTGAATTGAATATGGAAGTTAGGCCAAAGGCCATGTACTGGGACCTACAGGGTCATTCAGTGCTGGAACGGAAATCAACAGTAAGGAGGTTTGAAAGGTGTAACAGGAGGAAAACCTCTCAATTATCTAGAAGAGGGTGGAGAGCAAGATGGAAGAAAGAGAATATTGAAGGAGGTACAGTGAAAGGAACAAAAGGGGTTGCAGCTAGGGGCCGAAAGCACGCTGCAAAGAACCATAAATAATGCCTAAAGTGCACCGCATGACATTCGGATAATAGTTGTTAGAAATTACTTTCTTTTATCGACAGACATATTTTTGCCAGGAGAAAGAGTTTCCGCCTGACAGAGTCATAACTTCCATCCGGACGAACTTCATGGCAAACGAAACACTATGTGATGCCTCCCATCCCCTTTTAACAAACAACCCGCCCGTGGCCATGCCTGGGCCCATCCCCACACAGACCAATGCGATCTCAATAAGGCGGTCGAGTCAATAAATGGTATTTGAAGTCCAGAGGGGCCCGGAGGACCCGGAAGGAATCCCGAAAGTTAATAATATCGCGGCGTATTTACTTTCCGGCTGCGATACTGAGAGGAGCTACGCATCGGACCTCGTTGTTGGTTGAGGTCCAGTCAGCCCTTACCCCCTTAATGAAGACTCCAGGGACGTTCTTATCTTTAGGGGCAGGAAATAGGGGATAGATCTCGGGTAAGGAAATGTTGTGGTGTATTGATTGCGAGGTGGACAGAGGATAATTGGTTGAGGGTCGCTGATAGATTAATTTTGTAGCGACGTGTGCCGATGTGGATTGGATGCGGCCTTCGTAAGTAAAGTCGAGATGACTCGTTAACCTTATACTTTTCGTTAATGTACGTACGTTATTAGTAAGAAAACATATTCTTAATTTTAAAAGCGCGTGTGTTTGTGAATTATAGTATTCGGTGCTTATGATCTTTAACGTCCCCCAAGCAATTAGCAGTGCTTACAACACTGGAACAGAAGGCTCTATAGTTTGGCGTCGTTGCATCGTATATTTCATCTTTTATTCGTTTTTCCACCTATAAACTTATTTCAAAAACCTTCCGTGCTGCCTAGTTACTAGTAGAGCATAAGTACTGCGTTCCTTTCAGATACAATTAGACAAAGAGGAAATCCTTGTCAACAGTCGAACTGCCACTGAAACATTAAGAAAACCTAAGTTCACCAGAATCCTGTACTCAAATGTCGAGGCTTACGTTATGATTGTTATTATAATTTGTTTGTATTAATAATGTTAATGAAGGCAGCCTTTTGTGTTACATGAATTAGTCGTGTGCCCGTGTGGACATCTGACACGCACCTGCATTTCTGTGTTGTAGGGGCTTCATTAATACAGTTACAATACAATTACAAGGGATCTCTCCTAGATAGTGAGCCCAAGGGTTTTAACTTTCGGTTTGTTCACCTTGTTTGGTTCTATGTACAGCCCTCCACAGGGATGCTTCCCTCCCTGGCGGGGCCTTGTACGTTTTCAAAGTATGGTGCTTCTTTTATTTCATAAATTATTGTCTTTTGGAGTTTTCTCGTCAAGATCGTAGCTCCTGCAGAATAGGAGAGTCTTTAGTTCTTTTTTTAAATTTGCTTTCTTCTTGTGTATGATCTTCATTTCAGGCTGTATTTTGTTGTATGAACTTGGTGGGCAATGTACAAATGCTCTCTCGCCTTACTTACGATTTGTTCTGGGTTCAAATAGCCTATATGCTTCACTTTCATATCTGGTATCAGTATTCATTTCAGGTCTAAAGAAGCTTAAGCAGTTTCTGAGGAATGTTGGTTCACCATATTTTAGTGCTTTAAAGACTGTAAGAAGTATTTTGTATTCTAGTCTTGCTTTTATTGGGAGCCAATGTAGCTCGATTAGTGCTGGGTTTATTCTGTCACGGGAACTTAGTCCTATTATTTATCTGGCGGCTCTATTTTGTACTCCTTGTAATCTTCTTAGTAGGCAGTTGGGGAGACCGTAGTTATATGTATATAACGTTGCAGAAGTCAAGCCTTGAAAGTATAAGGTTGCAAATTGCTGTTTTCAGAGTATCTTCGGTTAGGTATTTTCTAATAAATGCAATGTTTCTGATGTGATAGTTACACATTTTGACAATATGCAATATATGGTTCTTCATTGACTATTTATTATCAATAAACACTCCTAAGTTCCTCACTGTTTCTGCAATATTTATTGTTGACGAACCAATAGTTATTTTTTTAAGTGTTCATTTTTTTTTGTAGTGCACTGTCAGATCCAAATCAGGTTTGTCTTCATTAATTTTCAATTTCTTCGCCGACATCCATTTTTTATATTTTTTCATCATTGCATCAATTTTACTAATGGTGACTTCGACCGTTTCGACAATAGAACTGAGTATCATCAGGATACTGCTTATATTTGACCTTGTGTTTATTTAGAATTCTAGATAGTTCAATTGCGTCCCAAAACGCTGCCTTAGGGCATTCCTCTAGTTAGACTTTTCTTTTCTGATATCACATTTGATATAACCACTGTAACCTTCCTGTTTTCTAAGTATAGCTTTTGTCCATTTGTGAACGTCATCTTTGATGCCTACTGCTCTCAGATCTTCAACAGCAGATAGTGATCAACGTCAACTGTGTCGAAAGCTGCACTTAAGTCAAGCATAAACAGGATGCCACAATTTCCATTTGATGTAATTTTACCAGGCCATTTATAATTGCCCACAATGTGGACTCTGTTGAGTGGTTTGTGCCTATGCGGCGTGTTGAGTGCGCGCCCGTTGGGGTTACTACTATAAAAACATAAATAATAGTGTGTAAATATTATAAGGATGATAACCCTCGAGAAATTTTAGTCCTTAAATAACGACAGCTGAAAACCCTTGGGGTCGCAAGAAGAACCTGATGTTATGAAGTGTTATGCTTAAGTAGTTAATCCTACTTCAGAGGCTAAATGATGACTGCGGTAGTGTGTGTGTGTGTGTGTGTGTTGCTGTGTATGTGGTCTTTTTGGTTGGGTTTAATGGTGCATTATAAGGAGAAACCACATAATGCTGAAAAGTGCATACACAGACACACCTATATATATATGTGTGTGTGTGTGTGTGTGTGCGTGTGTGTATGTATGTATGTATATATGGGTGTGTGTGTGTATTTTACAGCAAATATGTGAAATCAGGGATTTCACAAGATCTCGAGGGAATATGTGAAATGGCCAATTCGCTCAGAAACTTTTGATCCCTGAGGGCTAGTACTAAACACTGCGAGATTCATCTACGCCGTTTCGCCGTGTTTAGTTCTAGCCCCCGGGGGTTCAAATTGTTTTGCCATGTTTAATACTAGCCCCTTGGGGATCAAATGCACTTAAGGACATTTCATATATTCCCTTAGGATTTCGTGAAGTCCTCGGATTTCACATATTTACTGTAACACACACACGCACACCTATAATATATAAGCCGTCCTTCGTTGCTTTTACCTTTATTTGTATACTCATTATTCATCACGATCTAAATGTTCATCATTCAGTTTATACACACACACATATATGTATATATATATATATATATATATAATATATATATATATATATATATATATATATATATATACTTTAAATATAATGGGTGCAGGAAGTTCATTTCCTGATTTTCTAGATGATTTAATTATTCATACTTTTGACATCTTGGGGAATTGATTTTGACTTGCATTTTCGATTGTAGTCAGCAAGAATAGAAAGAAAAAAAGACAAAAATCGTATGTGGCACCTTAATTTTGAAAGCAAATATAACATTTGTATCTAAGCAGAATTATCTAACCGTATTTTTCGGAAAGTGATCCTGAATCCTTAGGTGTAATATACGAGATTGTAAAGCCTTACTTATGCCATCATGGAATTACAGGCTTAGACCTGTAGCCTGAGGATGCCATATTACATTATAACCCCAAACAATCTATGACATATTGTGTTCACCAAAGATGTAGAGAGCTATATATCTATGATGTTCACTTTATCCATTCTTTTATATTTTTACAATAATGCAATTTTTAAAAACCGATTTGGTAATGTTTCATTCAAAATTTTGTAAGTAAGCAAAGATATAGAGAAGATATAATTGTCCCATTGAAATGCATTGTTTCTGAAAATTACAAATTTAACTTTCTGTATCTCGGGAATCAAAGGATTTTCGCCGTTCATCGTATTAATTGATCGACCTTATTCATATCTATATCGGTTACAAACCCCCCGAAGTTTCCAACCAATAAGAGAAGGCGATAGAAAAAAAATCTTTGACTTAGAACCCTTCGTCAATGTTGCCTACACGTACGGTAATTTGTCATCATTTGTTGGTCTGTAGGGCGGTAGGATAATTACCACTAAATCTGAAAAAAACGTAGAGTAATTGTAAGCTGTTATTGTAGAGATATAAAGAGAATATGCTTTAAAAAGTTTTTTTTTTTTAAATGCGCATCTTGACTTCTATCTCAAGACGCCAAGAAAGATAGATTTCCTGGTTTCCCTAACGATTATAGGGAATGTTGATGATGAGCCGTTATTTAAAAATATAGTAAGTATCTACCAAAATTTGTTTATTCCTTAATCCAATACCGAGACCGAAAGATTTTTTTTCTATTACAGACACAAATAAAAAAAACACAACTGGCCCAGAACTACTGAATTCCATTTCAGTGACTAAATTTTCTATGGAATCTCAGAAAGAAAACTATAGTGGAAGAAATTAAACCTAAACACTAGTCTTCATAATGTCCCTATTTATGGTTTCAAAATGTTTACCAATAAAGATTGTAGGTACTAGCAAAATTATTCTGGTTTGTATACTGAGCAATGATAAGAAAAGTAGGGTAAGTTTAGTGTCTATGGCGAACAGGGTCTGTTTGGGGAGACTGGGAGTTGGTACCACTGTAATCACTAACCTAAGTAACCTTATAAGTTGTAACTTGTGGTTATCCCTGACCCCTGACTGCCTGACACCCCCACTGCCGGTTGCTGGTGTAGCTAATCGGAGAACTTTTAGGTAAGCCGACATAAGAAAAATTGATTTTGATAGTGTTGCATACACCATTAGATACTTTAGAATAATTGTACAGTTGGACACAGGTTTCCCTGGTACACCATCTTGCGAGACTTCGAAAAATTACATGGTAACAGTGTTTACTGAGGGAGATGGTGGGGACAACCCCTTCTCTACTAACAAGAGTTCCACCAATAAGTTCTGGAGTTCGTTTGGTGGGCGGAGTTATTAGGTATGGTTGGAGAAACACACACACACACACATACACACATACACACACACACACGGAGTAAAAAAAAAAAAATCTAAGCAGTTTGTATCGTTGTAATGAAGATTGTTGTCTCACTTGTAATATAAGTTTGTTTATTAAGGTTCCATTTAACTTTCGGCCAAGACGTTATCTTACAACCGTGTCTATCATTATATATCGGTCATATTCATTACACAATACGTAAAATTGATCAACATTTTAAAGTTATATTGGTATTGCCGAAAATCACGAACATCATAACAGGATATTTTAACCTTATCACGTAAGCCAAGTTTAAAGCATCGGTTGCAGTGCGTTTCCTACAAATTCTACAATAAGAAGCTATAAAGAGAAGCGCAGTAGCAAATGATTGAACATACCCAAACACTCAGTGAATTTGTTGAGTCTCCGACACTTAGCTCCATTCTCTCGCTCTCCTCATCTCTCTCCTTCTCTCAATCTCTCTCTCTTCCTTATTAATTAAACTAAGTCCTCTCGCCTTATTACCTAAGCGAAAACTTATATATCTCTCTGTCAGCTATACTAGCTAACTTAGTGACAAGAAAAACCCCTGCGCTCAGTATGCAGTTCTGATATGTCATTAATGTATTCAGGAGAGGATCAGTGACCCAATAATATCGAAGATTGCCCTTCCTGACAATACCCATAAGCATAACCAAAGCAAAGAAATTTCTCATCTCTGATACTGTAATGTCATAAACTTTTGTTCCCTTGAGTGTTCGCTTGATATATTACCCCATTTCATAACATGAAATTAACGACTGGATCTCTCTACAGTCAGTTCCATTATAGAATCATTAAAAACTGAATAAAAAAACTTTATTCCTGATATACTATCATCAAAATCGAAGGTGTGCGGCAAAAAATTATTACCACCAATCCTTTGCCGCACAGGATTAGCTGGTTTGACGTTTCTGAAAACCTCCTAGGCCACCCTTACCTCCCCGCCCCCGCGCAGTTCATACAAATGGAAGACGAGCAGTGCAAACGGCCAGCAAGACCTCTAATAAGGCACTAAGTAGTACAGAACCAATATCGATACAATAAGCTATGAAGGCGCACAAAATTAAAAGCTTAAGAACGTCACATGACGTAAACAACATGTGTTTTTTTCTAAAATTATGTATGCACTGATATATTATAGACTATATATTTCGTTGACCTCAGGTGATAGGTAAAGTCATTTGGGCTTTCCTTATAGTGGCGGACATAAAGAGTATCATCTAATGAATTGACAGTTACCTTTTAAAATGTCCCACAGAGCATATGACCCCAATACTCAGAAACAACATCGACGGCCAAAAAATATGCCACATTTTTACTCTTGTTCATATAACTTAGGTTTTAACCAAAGATACATTGAAAATATCAGTAGGATATAAAGCATTACATTTCAAATACTGGAAACTATTTTAATAGACTCCAAGAAGCTAATAAGCGAAAATCGGCCACACCACAGTGAACAAAGTATACAGGTAAGGCAATTTGCCAATACTGTTACCGACCTCACTGTATGAAAACAGTGCTCGGCGAGTCATTCAATTCTATAATTTAATGCTGTTAACAAGAAACGGTGGTTAGGAAGACATAAAAAACATGTGGGGCCTGAGTAAGTAGGAAAGTTTACTGCAATTCTCTCAATATTGTATGGAGGCATTATGCCTTTTTTTTTTTTACACATACTTAGAATATTATATCAAGAATATCATGGTTATAATAAAACTTGTTGTGAATTATGTTTATTAAAACAATCAAATAACTAGAGGAGAACCAAAATGAGAACATTTTTTATTGTTCCTATTACAAAAATATTAACATTTATATTATACAATCGAATACCTTGACCATCCACCCTCTCTCTCAGTCACTTCCCTCAATCTGTCGGGCATCGAATGAACAAGGTTGAAAATTTGCTACGGTCTCCGTCTGCAAATTTCCCACTGAGAGTTGATGTGAGCCATGAGTTGCTGTGTTGTTCTCTCATGTTCCATTTTCCATGCGTTCACCATCTGGGCCCACACGTGTTCAATCACATTCATATCTGCTCCTTTGCTCGGCCATTCAAGAAGAAGCAGGTTATCCTGTCTGGCAAACCACTCTTAAACAACGTGAACAGTGTGAACAGGATGGGCCCTGGTGGAAGGGAAAATTCCTTTCTCGTGTCCCTGATACGGAACACATCACCCATACCATGCAGACACACCCAGCCCCATACGTTGCAGGTGACATGGCCGGATCGAACCACCTCAACGATGTTACGGGCTTCATATCTGAATGAGAGAAAAAAATGGGGGTGTATAATATAAATCATATATATATATATATATATATATATATATATATATATATATATATATATATATATATATATATATATACTTTTAGATAATTTAAATTCTCAGTGATGAACAACACTGAAAGAATTCTATTGTGTAATTATTTATTTAATATATTATATTTGAGGAAAAAGAGCAAATGATGCCACTGTCCCTTACCTAATATTTATCTCAGAAATAGCACTCTTATTTATGTTTACTCCTTTTATATATTTTGACAGTCCACTTCCGTTGAACAAAATCTGAAGATTAATAATCAATATAAAGAAGAATGCAATTGAGAATTGATGCAAGTAATGATTTTGCTTATCATACCTAGTTCTATTTGTTCGCCAACTATGCAGCTTCCCATGCGATGTGGACGAGAAGCTCTTCTCGTCAGTAAAGATGACCCTGCCCCAAAAGTCCAAACCCTCATCAGCATGACGTTGGGCAAAATCAAGCCTTCCCACCTTATGTCGCTCCGTCAAGAGCTCCTTCGTCGCTGGAGTTCTGTGATGAATCCAAGCAGCGTGGAGTCTGCGTCGTACTGTCATTGATGAAACTTCTAATCCAAGGTCTTCATGAATGGCGTCGGCGTTGGTTAAGGGTTGCTCTCGAGCCGCCCTGATAATGGCGTCATCCAGCCGGGGTGGTTTTCCGTGAACCCCCTGGCCTAGCTAAGAGAACATATTTAAATGTTTAACTTATAATTTATATGACATCGCAGTCAATTCTAGATTCTTCGAATTTTGCACTCGATGGATTGATCATAATTCAGTAAACATGGCCGTATATTTTTGGTTTCAAAAGCATATCAAATAGAACGAGATTACATAGATCCATAATATTCTCAGTTTGGTTGGTGGTTATTAAAACTGTAAATCATTCCTGAGCCATCACTGAAATGACATTTAATAAATAAACTATAGCTATCATAAGACACAATGACTGTGACTGGGCGGGCACAAATAAAATGCTCTTATAGGTTTAATTTTACCGAGACAACTCAATCAATTATCTAACTTTGTTCATGGTCGAGGTCGGCAAGGCCCAACCACCCACCGGTGTGGAATTCTGGAGGTGAACCTGAAATATTACTGTGCTGTTGGAATGGCTGTGGATATCTGTAGTCTAACCAAAATTATAATAGCGAGACGAAATACATTTAAGAAAGAAACTTTCTTATTAAATAAGCAAGATTAAATAACCATGAACAATGTAACATATCCACCAATCATTCAGCATAAACAACTTACGCAAGTCGTTCAAGTTCCCACTCTCCTCCCACCTTCTTATCCACAACTGTACGGTGGTGGGGGACACACCAACATCACGTGATGTTCAATGGCTCTTATCGAGAAGCCATTGTCGCGTAAAGTGACCATTCATCCTCGCAGCGCCAGATTTGGTAAAGCAATGCCATGCTTATCGTTCCTTGATTGTAGGATTAGCCAATAGGGATCATAATCACCATGGTATGAAGTAAAGAGACTACTGTTAAATATAATATGCACACGTAATTATTGTTCCTGTTAATAATTACATTGAGAACTGAATACTCGTTGAGCACTGCTTCGTAAAATGAGCTCGGTAAAAGTGTTCGTGAATTCTCTAACCTATTTCTCTGTAACTAAGATTCGTATAAGTACGAGATTTTGCTATAGTGTACTACACCAGTACCGTAATTTACAAGAGCATCATGAATCACAAATTATAAAGAATAGACACTTGTCCTGTACGAAGAGGCAAAAGGCTCGATTAGCCAGAAATGGATATGAACACAACAGTATAAAAAAAAAAAAATTCGCCTACCCTCTCCCTCCACCCCTCTTCCACCCCCTTCCTCTTCCTTCCCTCACCTCTCCTCCCCCTCCCTTCTCTCTCTCACTCTCTCTCTCTTTCTGAATGTTACTTCAGTTTAAGTATATTTTGTACAATATTTTTTATCTATCCATCTATATAATCTAATAATAATAATTTACAATGTTGTTTATATCTAACTATTCACTCGGTTGTTACTTGCCAGCAAGGCTGGCATTACGGCACGGTACGGCATGGTTGATATTTAGCCTATGTGTACGGTACGGAATTAGCTACGCAACGACAATTTTACCAAAGTACGGTACGGTATAGTTCAGGTACGGAAAAAATGTGCAAATTCCATACCGTACTACCTTACCTTAGGCATGGATATATTACTTTTGGTCTACGTTGAAAACAAGGGAACAATATTACTTAATTATTAATAATAATAACCAGGAATATAGCATTTTTTTGTTTTTTTACTATTACTCTTAGCATCAGCATCAGCAGCAGCAGCAGTAGTATTTAGTAGCTATTACTATTTTTATCTTAAGGTCAAATTTTTTTTTCTTTCTTTAGTGACTATTAACTTGGGTTAGGAGTAAATTATTATAATTATTAGAGTGAGAGATATCTGCATGTGTGGTGGAGTAGTAGAACGATAGACACTGTGATTGATGGTAAAGCTACTGCTATACTTGTGTTTGGTTACCTCCTTCGCAATCTTCATTTGGACTCAGGGCATCAGCCATATGCTTGTATTACGAAGGTGAAGAAGAGATGGCCGCCTAGGAACATAACTGTCGGCATGGTAGCAGAAATCCGTTTTTCTCGCAACTTTTCAACTTTTTTTTTAGCAAGAGAGAGCCGCCAATTGCCTACAGATTGGTTTGAATAGGTAACTGGTTATAGTTGCTCTATGTGTTACAAATAAAAATTGAGCCTTTTTACCGGACATTCATTAAAGCCTTGATTATACCGAAAAATTATAGCAAAATCTCGTACTGATACCAGTCTTCATTACAGTGTTATTGACCAAAAACGTGACTGCACTGTCTGTGAAACCCACAGTAAGAGAGCTTTACCAATTACAAATAAACATTACCTTTTATTCAGGCTTGGAGTAATTGTCATTTATCTGAAATGTTTTTAATTACACGTTTTGAAGTTAACTGTAATTGCGGTTGTTTTTTATTTATACTTAATGGTAATTGTAATTGTAACTGAAAAGTTCAAATAATAAAGTACTTTATTTGAAATTGTTATCCTAGAGCAGCCCTCTTACTTTTCGAGAACTCATCTTAACCAAATGCAATGGAGAGATGTTTTGAGTCGCTACCCAATTTATTTATTATATTATTAAGGGAGAATCTTAACAAGCCAGCTACCAATTCTAAAAAAATTTTTATTCCATTTATTTAATCTTTTTGTGCAAAACGTTTTGTGAAAATTTTGTCCAATATTTGAGTTTTGTATTTCAGTATTATTGAAGTTGTAATTGTAATTCGATAACAGGTCAGGTACTTATGATCCTAATTGCAATAGACATAAAGCAAACGTAGTTACCCCTAACCAGCTTATATTACATAAGATATGCGACAGTAGCTACATCATACGAAATGGATGAGCATAAAAATAATGGGAACAAAAATAAAAACCTTTTATGTATACATGGGAGAAAACTGATTAGAAATTCAGTGATTTTTCCACTGCACTTCGGCTTCTCTCGGGGCACCTGTGAATTGTTCAATCTTTAATAAATCGACTTTATCTTTCTCCGGATCTATGGGGTTCTGCACCCTTATTTGGCCAGTCAACCAATTCAAATTCTCTCGACCTTGAAACCATTCCTGGACTATTCTGGCCGTATGGATGGGGCAGCCGTCGTGAATGAAAATGACAGGACTAGGTGGAAAGTGATAATTCCGCTGGTGAAGTGAAGGGAGGAAGAAATCCTGAAGAATTTTAACGTATTTTTCACTGGTGAAACCCTTCAGTCTTGGTGATGTCACATATACCATGTAAGGAAATCCAGGCCCACACGTTTACGGTTACAAGCCACTCCTGGCCACTTCGTAAATGTTTCCTCGGTGGTATCTGAAGGAAAACAATCTGAATTTTTTACAATTTACGCGTTGCTTTCCGTAACAGTGAAAATAATGATATATCGTTTGGGGAAATGTAATGCTAAGTAACAACCCCTGCATTAAGATAACGTTTATTCATCAATGAGGATTAATACTTATTACTAATCAGCTCGGAAGCTGATTAGTGGAATTCACGTCAAGAGAGGAACAGCACCACCTTTAGTAAACAGTGTTTCAAACAGACAATTAACAATGACAGTAATGACCTGAGATGTTGCAATGCCAGTAACAGCCAATCAATAAATCAGTCCCAGTAATCGTGTGATTTAATATATCACTTTGTTCGGTGATAACGATATCACTGCTACAGCACCTCTATTACACGCTAACAAGTTTGTCACCCAATCATGGCTAGACTGAGGTGTTGCATAAATTTTGATAAGGCTTCTGTCCTCTGCTAGTAGTATTCGTTATAGTCTCCAAATGAACAGCAACATATTGTTCTCCGGGAGCAGATCGTCGCTCTACGAGAAAGTGGGCTTTCAATACGTGCTGTTGCACAGCGTCTTGACGTCTCCCCTACAACAGTAAATAAATGGAAAAGGAGGCACGCTTAGACTGGAAATAGACTGACTTTAGATAGCATTTATTTATTTCATTTATTTATTAATTTTTTAAACTATAAACCTTATAAACCCGTGAAATTATGAAACCTAAGTTACAGTTACCTTGGTCCTGTTGAACTCAAATAGTGATTCTTGTTCTTTACTTCCCAGAATACCAAATAGCGTTCCCATAAGTAAAAAGGCTATAATTAATCTTGATTATCTAGGTATCTGCATGTTAATTACGTATTTCAGTTCGAAAACCTCCACCACGAATGACCACCCGTTAGGATAACGACGACATTCGACGAGCAGCATAAGAAGATCCTTTTACCAATACTATTGCTATTTGTGAACGTCTGGCATTAAATGTTTAGGCTATGACGGTGCGAAGACGTCTGCATGAGGCAGGAATACCTCATAGAATTCTTGCCAAGAAGGAATTTCTCGGCATCGTGCTGATAGGCTTGCCTTCGTTCAACAGTTTGTGGGGGAGGATATGGAATTTTGGTCTCGAGTCGTATGCAGTGACGAAAGGTCTTTTACTAGCAGAAGTCACGGCTGTATACATAACTGAAGACCGATTAATATAAGGTGAGTTTCTAAAACCTTTAATAACAGTCAGACTATAATAATTATAAGCAAGGGTATTATTATAATCAAAAGATAATTTTGTCAATAACCATGTATTTTCCGCTAATTGAATTATATTGCCACGAGAATTGTGAAAATAAAAATTCTTCATTGAAAACCCCCCATTAGTTCTACTATGGCCAGCTTTCAGGCATTAAGCAAATACATTATTAATGTTATGAATAATCACGTAGGCAAACTTATAATATAGAGTACAGCCTGTTTACTGAATTAAAGAATATCATATCATAACGGACTGTTGCAGATCAAAGTTAATGCTATTATAAGTATTAATCCTTGCAGATGAATAAACATTCTTAACGTATTGCAAGGGTTATTACATAGCATTTTATTTCCCCAAACGATATAGAATTATTTTCCCTAATACGAAAAGCAAAGCGGGAATTGTTAAAAATTAGATTTTTTCCCTTCAGATACTACAGAAGAAATTTACGAGGTGACCAGGAATGGGCATGTCACAGTAAACGTGTGGGGCTGGATCTTCTTACATTATATGGATGATATCACCAGGATTGAGTGGAGGTTCACTGGTGAAAAATACATTGAAATTCTTCAGGATTTCTAACCTCTTTCACTTCAACAGCAAAATTATTCCTCCCCACCTGCTCCTGTCATTTTCATTCACGACCGCTGCCCCATTCATACGGCCAGAATAGTCCAGGAATGGTTTCAAGGTCGAGAGGATCTGCAGTTGCTTGACTGGCCAAGTAAGGATACAGACATGAACCTCACTGAGAATATATAGGCTAATTTGGTAAAATGTTGGGAGCCTGAGAGGGAGATGAGACCAGATCAACTTATGAACCTCTGGGAACACAATGGAAACTCTTCCACAACCGACAACAGATCGTCAGAAACCATGAATCTTCTATGCCTAACAGATTGCAAGAGGTGATCTAGAAGGAAGGTGGCTGGACTTCTCACTAATATTAAAAATAAATGTAAAAATTTAGTGTGTATATTTGGATTACCCCATGGCTTCCGCTGAACTTCCATGTCGTATGATGTAAAAAAAAAAAAAAAAAAAATCGTAAACAGACCTATGCATATCGTTTAGCTCCAGGTCATGTTTATTATAATTTATTTATTTGAAGGTGAATTTGATATTTTAAAGGAGTTCAGAATCTAAAGGGAATTTCGCTATCCTGATTTTTTCTTTAAAAATTTTCTAAAATGAGAAACCTAGGACAATATCATCAAACTGCATTTCTCCAAATAGCTCTTTCCACAATGGGCAGGTAAATGACTGAAGGGGCTGTTTAACAATAGAGACGTCTGTCTCTTATCCTCACACGAATGATGATAAGACCGAAAGGAATTTCTGTCCGTATGACATTAAAACATGTATCACAATTAATATATTAGAAAATATAAGCCAAGTGGATATGTTTATCCATATCATGTAATAATTATTGTAATGAACGGCGTGTAGGGAATAACCTCTACAGTATATTCAAGAGGGAATACAAACCCAACCATGAATACATGAAACCTCTGAATATCAACAATTGTTTATCATTGGCAAACGAATTAAGTTTACCATATGGGAATGGTTAAAAGTTTGCACCAAGTTTGGGAGTCCTTCTTCACTTTCCATTACACGTTGTGGAATTTTCTCTGTCCCTAGTAGTTTCATTTTGATTCCTCAGTAACGTCTAGTCTCTCTCTCTCTCTCTCTCTCTCTCTCTCTCTCTCTCTCTCCTTTTCATTCTATATGTATTTACAAGAGAGAGTGAGTTTAACCCAATCCTTCTTCTTGTAAATGTTGTTGGTTTCAGAAAATCTACAGTACTATAATAATATTAGGATAAACAATAAAAACACGCAGGCATTAAAGATAAACAAGAAAATATTTCAAGTGGAGCTTTTCGTTAGCCATACACTCTATCCACGAGCATATCGAGTACTTCGTCCACTCATCGAGTTCGTAACAGGCCCACCTTACCCCTAGCCCCCCACCCATTTCAGTTGTAGCAAAGCCAGGCTGAGGACATCGGTACAGCAAAAGCAAGAAGCTTGTCAGTTTGAATTACATTTTAGAATTCTAAAACCTGTAAGACGGCTTAACAACAAGAACTCTATCCCCGACACCACTCCCCCCGCCCCCCCCGAAAAAATATATGCATTGCATATATTTGTTTAGTCAAGATTAAAGGGTGTTAATGACATATGAAAACTGCATACTTAGCGCAGTGGTATTTTTAGATGACATGTCACCTTAAAGTAGCTATTATGGGAGAGAGAGAGAGAGAGAGAGAGAGAGAGAGAGAGGAGCTAAGGTGTCGGACACTTAAAACACGTTCACTGAGTTTTTGGGTATGTTCAACGAAGTGTTGCTGCGCTTCTCTTTATAGCTTCCTATTATATTATTGGTAGGAAACGCACTGCAACCGATACTATAAACTTGGCTTACGTGATAAGGTTAAAATATCCTGTTATGATGTTCGTGATTCTCTCCAATACCAATATAACTCTAAAATTTTGATCAATTTTAAGTATTGCGTAATGAATATGACCGATATATAATAACAGACACGGTGGTAAGATAACGACTTAGAGGAAAGTTAAATGGAATCTTAATAAACAAACTTATATTAAAAGTGAGATAGTAATCTTAGAGCGATATACCCTGCCCAGATTTCTTTCTTTTTTTTTCTACTCCGTGTGGGTGTGTGTGTGTGGGTTTCTCCAACCATACCTAATGACTCCTACTGAAAGAATTCCAGAGCTTATTGGTGGAACTCTTACTAAGAGAGGAAGAGTCCTCCCCCCATCCCCCTCAGTAAACACTGTTACCATGTAATTTTTCGAAGTCCCTCAAGAAGGTGTACCAGGGAAACCTGTGTCCAACTGTACGTGTCTACAAGAGCTGAATTTAAATAATCACGGGAAATTTTGAATACTAGTAACCAGTTATGCCTAGCCCTTGTCAATTAGCTAGTATTCTGTTTTCCCATGAAATCTTAACCTTCGATACTACTGTCCTATAATAATAAAAAAAAAAAAAAACTGTGTGGCATTGGAACTGACAGCCGGTTTCCCACTTAATAACGCTTTGTATCAGATATTTAGGGAAGTGTTCTTGTTATTTCGCCGAATTTAAGCGCTTGTGGGTGTATTTTGTCGGATCCGTTAACAGAGAAAAAGATTAGGTATTTCTATATAAGCATTCCACATGACCGCATCGTTCGTCTCCGCGAATACGAAAGCCACCAGGAATTGGGGCGTCAAATGTATTTCGCCCTGTTTAGTACAAGCCCTTGGGGCTTAATTACAGTCGTCCGAAAAAATAGGTATTACTCAAAATTCTTGTTCAGGAGGTAAAACTGCATAGAATACCGCAATTGCCAGAGTCGAGGCCGCCGCTGAATAGTAATATAGATCTACCTAACTTGGTTTGTCGGTGATGCCATGAAAAGTCAGAATGCACGGTAATTATTGAAAAAGAGGAACCACTCTTAAAGGGACAGGAAATGTGTTTGGCATGAATTTCAACTTCCTATCCGTCTGAAATAAACAATCTTAAAAATACACCTCTAGGGGAATACCTAAAATCTGTACATTTCTGCCAGAAGTGAAGGTGAAATAACTGCAAAACACATCAAAATTATTTAGGAAAATGCATTTCCAGAACAGAAAACCATACAAACAATCATAACGAGTAATTCTCTTACAGCTGCCGCACATTTGAACAAAAGGGTGTTATTTGATTACAATCCTGCCAAATTAGCTATGGAGGGGTCCTAGGAAACTCCTGTCCTAACTAAATCTTACCTTCCTAACCTAACTTAGGTCACCACGCCCTACCATGACCTGGCTGGTTCCTTCTATAAAGGAAACTTAAAGCAAAGTTTAGCATACTCGCCTAACCCACCTTAGTATGTTATGTTACCTAACGGGGGCCCACTTACCTAACCTAACTTAAGTAGGCCGACTTCAGATTTGCTATCGTTTATTTCGTTTTGCATGGGCTCTGATGTGTACTAACTCATGCACGCGTGTGTTCCCCAAAGTTCTGTTTGTATTTTCTTTTGATAATGAGGAGACACCTTCAGCCCTTGAGTAACATAGCCATTCGCTGGGTCAACTTGCGCATACTCACACTTGTCTCCTCGACCCGCTCTGTTTCACATTCATTGGCAACTTCTGATCATTCCCCCAAAACATTCGCTGACTGACCTGTTGGCACTTGAAGCTTTCTCCAAAACACAGACACAGGCGTTTGTTGAACATAAAAATCTGTTCTTGATAGATTCCATTGCTCCCTACATTCACATTCTTAACCACCCTTGAGGAAGTTTGTAAGATGTATCCACCGTTTTAAAGGCCTTATTTAACCGGTATTTTTTTGTCTTATGGTGCTTTGTGGAACAAATGAAAGAGGTAGGGTGAAGTACTATTATAACTAACATGAAATATAATTATTTGCAGATACAGTCCTTATTTGGAAACCTCTCCTCGTCCAAATGAATTTAATAGTTCTTTATAGTCAAGGAAGTCCGCTAATTTGTTTGCCTACTGTAAGATTCTAAGCCATATTCCTGTAGGAGTTTTTCTAATACTTTTCCTTGCAGATTCATTAACAATGATAATTAGTATTTACTTGAAGCTATCAATAAGATAACAGGCCTGTTGAGACAGAACAGACTAGCCTCTGAATAGAATGGCATAATACGAATTGAATACATATTTTTGAAGTATTTGGAATCAATATAGTTATCACAAGATGCTGTACATAAAACTGTTTTAACATTGACACAGACCTTAGCAAAAAATCGTATATACGTACTTATATACGTATTGCTTAAGATATTTCAGTAAAATTTCATAATCTTGAGAATTAGCAGGGCATGGGAAAGATCTAGGTAAGATAATCAGGTCTATTGCAATTGAAAACTAGGTGGTTTTAATAAAAGGGTTTGTCATTTTTTTACCATTGCCTAAATACATATGTATATGATACAGGTCTTAAGATGGTCACTAGTACATTCAGGTTTAAAAGGTTCCTAAGTTTGTATCAAGGCTCGTGGATCAACTTGATGATTTAAGTGCAAATGTTCATACCTATAAATTTCATAATGCTGGTGTCCTCAATGCACTCAAATCTTGAAAAGGTCAGCAAGCTTTATGGTTTTTGAAAGGGTTTAAATAGAATAACATTCACATAATTAGTTATATTAGTTATTTTAGTAACTAATTCAGACTTCTTACATATCTTTTCCCTTTGAATATTCAAGTTTTATATAATGTATGTAACTTTCCAAGTAAATATATTGCCCACACTTTTCACTAGCTGGCAACTTAAGAATGTATAAATTCGCGGTAGTGCTAGTGCCGGTGTAGGTGAACTAGACCCCCGCCCACTTTTTGTTGTTGGTTCTTGCAGTGAGACCATTTGTTCTCAGTCTTGGATTTTTTTCCCCTTCAATTTGACCTCCATAGAGGGGGTAGTGCCATCAATGCACCTCATTGTAGGCATTGCTGAAGGTTCTTTGCAATGTCCCTTCGCCCCTTAGCTACAACTACTTTCATTCCTTTTACTGTACCTCCTTTCATTTTATATTTCTTCTATCTTATTTTCCACCCTTTCCTAACAATTGATTCATAGTGCAATTGTGAGGCTTTCCTCCTGTTACCCCTTTCAAACTTTTTCACTGTCAATTTTCATTTCAGTGCTGAATGGCCTTAGTTGCCGCAGTGCTTGGCATTATGCCTAAAACTTATAAAGTCAAATCAGTACCTCAATTTGACATTAAGACTATTGTTGTTGATTTGTTATTTTCAATATGTCTAACTCTAGTGCAGCTAGCTTACGTCATGCAACTTACTATAGAAAAGTATTTTTGTACAGAATGCAGGGTACAAGAGTGTTCAATTGACTGAACTTGTGATGAGTGTTCAGAGTGGGATGATAAAAATGGTAGGTTTTGATCTCATTTAGCAGGGCTAGATAGGGACAAAAAATGTAGGGCAGCCGCTAGAGCCGAGACTAAGACAGTGGATAGCAAGACTGTAGATAGTTCTGCCTTCTGATAATCATATGCCTGTTGTATCTACAAATGCCTGCTCCCACTGTCAGCTGTTCCCAGTCTTTTGACTATTCAACCTGCTCCTTTACCCAACTGAACCCAACCTCCTTGCCAGTCTCGAGTTGAAGATTGTGATACTTAATTTTGACATCAAGATGGGATTAATAGTGGACACAGTGACCCAATTAGTCCTAGTGGACAAAGAGGAGAGAAAGTGTCAGTGGAGGAGGCAGCTGTTCATCCCACTGACGCACCTAGGCAAAGGTCACTGGGGTACCCCCATACACCAGCGTTGCCGATAGTTCTGCATACTAAAATCGGCATCTTATAGAAAACGGAATTCATTTTATGGCCCAGGGGTACTTTAAGAAAATAAACCAATCTTATGCAACACCTCATCGATTTATATTCATCATCATTCAACAAAAGTATATATTAGCTATGTATATACACAATTACAACCAAAACAACAATGATATATACATATTAAGTTTATAGATAAACTTTTTAAAACAGAAATTACACAAATATAGGTAGATACGTAACCTACTCAGTTTTATAATCAACATTATAGAACATATAGGCTATATAAATAAAACAAAAATTTATTATTTTTCATCATATATCAGGGTATAAGTATGTATGAGAATATATTTTATTAATTCCAGATTTAATATCCTGTTTTATGCTAATTTCCTTACCGTCACTGAAGGGTTGAACGTTTTCAACGCCTATTAAGTGGAATCTCTTAAAGAATCATTTACACATATATTATGTAATAATAATGTAGTAATAATCATTTTCTACCCAATCTTACATAAAAAGACATTAACTAATTAAAAAAAAAGTATTCAAATTTATTTGAGACGATAAATCAATCCCCTCGAAGAATGCCGAGTTTTTCTCGGCATGAACAAGCAGGCCGATTTTTCTCGGCATTGAAGGTCTGGTTCTCCGCCTGTAGAGTTTTTTCTCGGCAAATCGGGGGGAAATTCGGCATTTCGGCAACGCTGCCATACACATGGGAGCAGTCATATTGGAGGCCCAAGGGAGGTTGATCAGGTCTGCCCACAGGCAGTTACCCCTTCAGTTTAGACCTGTTGCAGCATCCCAGGTCACAACAAAGGATAGCAGTTGGAAAGGCTCCAGACAGAAGTGAGTAGGCTGCCCTTAAGTTCCGAGGCTTCCAGCCCTGAGAAGAGGTGCTGATGGTGCTTTAGTGACGAATCACAGCCACTGAAAAGGACTGTGGCGCCGAGTCCCCCCCCCCCTCCCCCCACAGTGCCTTACAAGAAATTCAGTTTCCCTGCAGCAACCCTCATGTAGTTTCTGGGATTCATCACAACACTTCTATCCAGAAAGTCCAGGTTTTCGTCTGCTCTGAGACATTCTTCATGTATTTGCGGGCACCCAGTAGTGCCCAATGTCAAGAGCAAGCAAGCCCCCAAGAGTGCCTAGTAGCGCCGAAGCCTCTACTGATGCCTGAGCACCATTTAGTGCACCAGCGCCCTTCAGTAACCAGGCGCCCTACAGCACCCAAGAGTTCAGCACACGGACAGACTTTACCTTCCACAGAACACTCGACTTATTCTCTGATGCGTTTTGCATTAAGATGCCAAACGTGTGGCAATAGCTAGCCTTTCGATTCTTGCTGTGGTTACTACAGACCCTTCGCCAGCACCGATTCAATGAAAGCTGACTGACATTGTAAGTTGTCTTAGAAAGAGAGCCTTCTTCTGCTCAGGCCCCGAAGGAGTTGCATCTATCCCGTTTCGTCAGAGAGAGAAGATAAGTAGGTGATATGGATCTGGGATCCTCTCCATCAGCTTTTGCAGCCTTATTGAAGTATACTTGCTGCAGAACTTCCCAGAATTCTTCCAGCTTGCGATCCCAGCCTCCCCAGCTTCGACTTTTTGGGGCTGTCATCCTCTGCTAGGAATGCTCTCAATAAGCTGGACAGTTTGTTCACAGAGAATAGAGTGCAGGGGAAGTCTTGGTTTAGTTATCCTCCCTCCCATCTTGCACACTGGAGGTATTCTATGTATGACACCGGAGAAACTCCCCTACTGAGAGTGGCTGCCTCCTCCCTAGGGAACTTCTCGAGGCTGATCAACTTTTCTCAGAGGTCAGCTTTCGCCGTCGCTAAAGTGATGTTCTACCCTACAGAGCTTGACCACCTTCTAAAGAATCTTTTTAAAATTTTCAAAGCAATATGCTAATTAGATTAGTCGGGGTTGCATTAGCCCAAAAAATAAAAGATTACTCTCTCTACCTGAGGATGTCATGACAGATTGGCTGAATTTCTTTTTATGCACTGAGAAGGGCATCAGGGATGGCTCTCAAGCATTAGCATCTCTCTATGCCTTGGGAGCATTGGGAAAGAGCGAGCTTTGGTGCTCTTTCACCATGAACAGCGTCACGGCTTCACAGAAGTCTGCCCTTTTGCACTCTCCTCTTAATTACCAGCACCTTTTCCCTCGATCCTCAGTTTCGGAAGAAAATCACTCAAGACCTTCTAGCACGTTCATCTAGACACCACAGAACACTTGGCATATTCTCTGATGCGTTTTGCATTAGATGCCAAACGCGGCAACAGCTAGCCTTTCGATTCTCACTGTGGTTGTTATGGACCCTTTGCTAGCACCGATTCAATGACAGCTGACTGACATTTTAAGGCCCCTAAGGAATTGCATTTCTCCCGATTTTGTCAGAGGAAGATAATGAAGAAAGTGATATGGATCAGGGCTCCTCTCCATTAGCCTATGCAGCCTTTTTGAAGTGTACTTGCAGCAGAACTTCCCTGGGTTCTTACAGCTTCCCAGGATTCTTACAACTTGGGACCCCAGCCTCCCCAGCTTTGACTTTTTGGTACTTTCATCCTCTGCTTAGGAATGCTCTCAATGAGCTGGACAGTTTGCTCACAGTGAAGAGAGAGCAGGGGAAGTCTTGATTTAGTTAGCCTCCCTCCCATCTTGTGCCAATATCGGAGGTATTCTTCGTCACAGCTACACAGAAGTCTGCCATTTTATACTCTCCTCTCAATTACCTGCACCTTTTCCCTCAATCTACAGTCAGCGGCATTTCCTCAGTTTCAGAAGAAAATCACTTAACACATTCTAGCACGTTCATCTAGACACCCCAGGGATCCTTCATCTATGAGTACCTTGACCGTTTCTCCCCTTCATCCAGTGCCTTTTCGTGGTAGCAGTACCAGAACCCAGTCTAGAATTAGGACAAACCAGCGATTCTCGTCTCGACCCTTTTTCGTCCATGAGCCAATAGGGAGCTGAATAGTGGATTGTCAGTGCTGAAGAAGGACTACTCTTTAGGGGCCTTCTTTTACACAATTGAAGCAAGATAATGGAAATAAATTTGAAAGTTAGCAAATAAAACTCCGATTCTCCTTAACCTAATTTATTACCTTAATATTACAGAACGAAACTTAATCTTATTCCTAGCTCATCAACCTATCCTCCTGTCCTTATATCTAACTTAGCCTAACTTTAGATTACTTGATATTACCCAATATTACCCCAACCATCTAAGAATCTAACGAAATTCTTTCTCTAATCTCCTAAGTGTTCCACCGCAGAAATGTCCCATGTATTTTAACTAAGCTCCTATGAGCTCTCAAAAGGTCATCTTAAATCCCAGTTAAGTAATTCACTTTCATTCTTTTCCTTATGTTGCTTTTTTCTTGATGTGACCACAGACAGGTTAGGTAAATACACACTAAACAGTTTATCTTGTCTATTTGGGATTTCCCAGCACTGACTTAATGTGTATACACCTTTACTTGAGCCTGTTCATAAAGTGCTGTCAAACCTTTGACATCACAATAATTTTTTTTATGAACCATAGGGTTTTTAAGGGATAGGTTTTTCAATTTCTTCTTCAAATGGATAATCACGGCTTGAGTTGCATCTCCTCCTCCGGCTTGACAACGTTGCTTGATGTGTTTGAGAGGTAATTTCCATTTCCTTCAATATCCGATCTGTTTGGGAAAGAATAAAATCTAATGAGTTCACTAGGTTGAGAAAAATTGGGTAAAAAGAAAGTAATTTGTTATTTTTGCGGTCGGCGCGGGGAAGACAGAAAAAAAAATCATCTTGCAGATCAATTACTATTTTCTTTATTGTGAACAATAATTAGACCCGTGCCCCCTCAATGTTTACAATGTTCGGGAACTCTCACCCTTCTTTTTATATTATTTGCATGATTTCAAATGTGCTTAAATAACAAGTAACTGTCGTATTGAAATTATATGCGCATTGATCAATGAATTTCATGAAACATCGTAACATAGATGTTTTCTCGGCAGTGACAAGAAACCTCTAGTCTAACTTTTGGTCACTTACTTTCCGTGAGAACGACCCCTCGGGTCGGTGCTTTCCAGAAAAGCGATTGTGTCCGGAAGTGCTATGTTGCTGGTATCCCAGATGGTGGTAGAGGCCAACCCAGCAATGATGACCCCTGCTCCGAACACCACAGAAGGACCCCAGTGGTACATGTACCCCTGAAATTAGAAGAATATCCAGTCTGCTTTGTCAGATGAACACGGGCATAACGGTTTCATCAGAAAACAGAAACCATTATTGATTAGATGCACACAAAAAAAACAAATACGCACGTACACAAGGACACACGTTATCTCTCTCTCTCTCTCTCTCTCTCTCTCTCTCTCTCTCTCTGTATATATATATATATATATATATATATATATATATATATCTTTATATATATATATATATATAATATATATATATATATTATATATATATATATATATATATATAAGGAACAAGAGGGGGCGAGTTTTACGATTATAGGACAACTAACAGGACAGCGTTATTAAATTCATTTGGGAAAGTGGTATGGCAAGATTTTGACTGAGAAAACGCGACAGACAGCATAAAAGAAAGACAGATGGGGAGAGAGTACCGTAGATTTATGGGTTTACACAAAGAGATTGTGGATAAATCAGTTTTGAAGGAAATAGTTGTGTGGTAAATGGAAAGGAGATCTTTCCTAGATAGAGACCTCCAAGGGTTTTAACTTTCGTAGAAAGTGACCTCCAAGTGTTTCAACTTTCCTAGATAGTGACCTCCAAGTGTTTTAACTTTCCTAGATAGTGACCTCCAAGTGTTTTAACTTTCCTAGATAGTGACCTCCAAGTGTTTTAACTTTCCTAGATAGTGACCTCCAAGGGTTTTAACTTCCTAGATAGTGACTCAAGGGTTTTAACTTTCCTAGATAGTGACCTCCAAGGGTTTTAACTTTCCTAGATAGTGACCTCCAAGTGTTTTAACTTTCCTAGATAGTGACCTCCAAGGGTTTTAACTTTCGTAGAAAGTGATCCCCGCAGGTTTTAACTCAGCATGTATCCACCTTTTCGGCGTTGTGGATTACTGTAAAAACATAAACAACAGATTTTAAATATCATAAAGTTAATGACCCCCAAGAAATATGTCCTAGATACTGATCCTCAAAATCCCTTAGGGTCACTATCCAGGAAAGTCTGTGTGAGCGTTACGGGCACCTACGAGAGAACGGACAGGGATGATGAGTGGAGGTGAGTGTGAAGTTTGCATGATATAGTAATTTGCTGATGAAAAATAGAAGTCTTTATGGCGGGGGTAGTGTTCGTGTCACAATATGTGGACAGCAAAATAGCTCATTTTTTGTACCTAGGGTTTTATTTATTTATTTATTTATTTTTTTTTACAGATCCAGTAGTAGTAAGATTAAGAAAGCTTTGTACCTGCACAGGCTCTTGCTTTTCAGCGGCTCGTAAGTTACAGATCCGTGACAGATTACAAATTTATACGGAAGGAATGATGGCAGAAGTTATGCTTTGTACAAGGGATGTGGGATGATGAAATGGGTGGCTTTTTTTTTCTTCTTTTTTCTTTTTGTTCGATGGAAAATTGATCTAGTTTGCTGTCTTCAGACGTCATGTCCCCGTAAAAGCGACAAAAAAAAAGTTCGAAGTGAATACTATGGCGTGCAAGAGGAACTGAGAGTAACGAAGACTGAATGAATAAATAATAAATGATAGTTTAGATGAATTATTTGCCCTTGAGTCTTCGAAAAGCCTAACTGCTGTGTGTGTTTTTTTTTTTTTCTGGATATTATCATCACTTTACTTTGTTGCAATATGTAAAACCCTAAAAATAAAAAATTAAAATCTTAAGAAAACGAATTTTCGAACTAACCAGGTACTCTGTGATGAAAGGAGCCAGAGAGGACCCCACTCTGGACATGGTAAAGGAGTAACCAATGCCGCGGGTCCTCACTTCCGTCGGAAAGAGTTCACTCCCGAACAGGTAGAGCACAGCTGAAGATGTGCTGATACAAAAGCGACCAAACAAGGCAAAGGTCATCATTAACCACGTCATATCTGTAAAAATGACATATCTGTAAATCTGACAAATTAGTCTGTCCAAGCATCAGTTTCGGTCATCTGCAGAACCATAAATACCAGCGCATAATGGTCATCTTTTACAATAATGCCCTAATACTAACTCATTCTGATTTCTCCAGTATACCTCGGCTCCTCCAAACAGCAGACCCTTGTGAAGTTAACAGATTTGTGGCATATTCGGTGAATAATGATACAGAGACTACTTTTTAAAAAATTGTTCAATTTTTTCCTATTCCTCATGACTCTTCTACGGCAAGTATATCAACCTGTCTCCTTTGTCAGCGTAATGAATATTGCAGTTGCCTCAGGGGTGTCCCGCTTACCGAGCGACGAAATAGAAAGCTATACTGCCTCTTATTTCAATGAGGTAGATAAAGGTCGAAGATAAAAGGGAAAAAGTAGGCAAAAGTCTGAGGGAAGAAAGATGTTACGCCGCCAACAAGATATAACGCGGTTAAATAAAGAGATAATAGACATAAGTGTTCAATGAAAAATTAATCAGAACATTGCAACAGACTCTTTCAAATGCCTTAGAGATATCAAGAGCCATTTATAAGAAAGGAGCTGTGTTTTAGAAAGTGAGAGTTCAGTGAAGTCTCGAATACTTTACCGTTAAGAAATGTTACAGGCAAACTAATGTTACGGGAAGGATTAGAACGGATATCAGCGAAGGGTTCCAATGATAAGTAAGCAATGGAGCTAAATAATACGTCATTAATCCACGATTACCGAAAACGAATCTTCAATTATCATACCCTTTGGCACAGCAGTAACGCACAAGAGGACGAGTCCCGTCGTCATGAGGCTGACAATCAGAGGAATTTTCCTGCCGAATCTGGACAGAACTGGATATATCAGAATTCGACACGGTAGCTCCATCACTCCCATGAGAGCCAAGTAAGAGAAGATGTGTATCTTGAAATTGCCTCCACTGTACGACAGCCCGTAATACGTCATATCAATGAAGAAGAAGTTCAGGTGCATCACCAAGCTTATGAGGCGTAGCCGAGGAGTTCTGCAAAAGGAAATGACCTCGATCATATGAGCAACTTGGAGGACAATCATAGATGTTAAAAATGCATACAGATATTACTTTGATGGGAAGACATGCAAAGGAAATAACACTGGTTTATTTGAAAAGGGAGGGGGTCATTTGTTCAAGTGATCAAACTTTTTTTTTATGTTAGTCAAGTTATATTTTTTTTTAGCTTAACAAGAAGACGCAGAAAAGCGATCTATTATTCTCTACGTTGGGAGTCCGCTGTCCCCGACTGTCCCTATGAAGACAAATCCCACTCTTCCCCTTACCCTTTCTTGGCCTTGTATCCCCTGAGCCAGGTCTGGGCGAGCGCCTGCCTCTTCCCTGAAGAAGAAACATGTGACATTTCAGGATGAGCAACTCACCTGTACAATATGAAGAGGTCCGAGACTTTCCTCTTGAGGAGAGTCGGCCACGGTTCTCTTGCGTCTTCTAGCTTGACCTTCGGTGCCTGCGGTGACAACAGAGGAAACAAGATTCAGTGATACATCGAATCAATTACATTTTAAGAATCAATCGCGCGGTACCAAGTGAAACGGAATCTATTTTCACTGTCTTGAACACTCTGAGCTACAGATAGCTTTGTTTTACTAATGTTTCTTGAAGTAACTGATTTGCAATGGATATTCCATATATTTCATAAGCCTACTTTATGTTTTTTTTTCTCAAATCGGGTTCCTTCCAAATTTCATATTCCTTTTGTCTTTTATGGAAATCCTTCAGAATTGGAGACGACTTGATTTCTCACTAGGAAGAAGAAAGGCACCGATATGCCAAAAGATAAAGTAAATCCTAACCACTTATAGACTTGTTGTTGAAGATTAGGCCAGCTATATTCCAGCACGGGCTCTTGCTGCTAAAGCAACCGGTAAAAAAAATTCAGCAGAAACTACTATCGATTGTCAGCACACTTGTATAGAAATCTTTCTATTCTCTATTTAGATTCTTAATCCTGATTCCTAGGGTTTCAGATACATACATTGTGAAAAAAGCGTTAGATTTCAAAAAGTTCTTGAACATTTCATATTACTGTCTTTTTTATTTACATATCGTTCTGTATATTTATATATATATATATATATATATATAATATATAGATATATATATATATATATATATATCTTAACTTCTCGATTTCCTCTTGAGATGTTAAAGGGTCATTAAGGCTATCACAAATACATGGGTATTTTGTTTCCAATAAACAGCCGGCAGAACTGGTGGGCAGTAGGCCAGTTTTGATTCATGGATCTAATTCGCAAGCATCGAGTGCCGCACCTCTCACCCATGGCACCTGCTTTTGATGGTTGCTCTTACCATCATTTATAAACAATAAAGGATTTTCGATACACGAAATGAGTAAAAAGAAGAACATGAAAGGGAAGAGGAACACAATATTGTGTTCTTCCTCAGATGAGGCTGACTATTTCAGTTACTCTGGAAAAACAATGAACTGCGCAGCGGGTATTAAGGGAACAGTCAGAAACAGAGTAGATACGAGCATAGTCTAGCTGAAGAGTAGACTGCAAGACCATTGGCACGGAAGAGGACGCCATTACTAAAATGAGGAAAGGTTTGCGATGCGTGTATGAAGTGTACATTACTCTACGCAGTAAAGGCACTGGCAGTGATAAATAAAATGGAGGAGATCTGGAAGAAGTTCAACATCTCAGTGCCAAGATTCACGGCTGGAGTGAGGTAGGGAAAGATTATTGCAAATGAGGCGCTTGCAGAGATGTGGTACGCGGTGAATGTGAACTGAACTGAGATCTCATAGATTGGGATGGTTCGAACACGTGATGGGAAAACGAAGAGGATCATTTATAAAAGTAGTAGATAATATAAGCAGAAGGACGAAGATCAGCAGGAGGGCCTACAAATCATGAGAGGAGGGAATAGAAGAAAATCTGGTTCAGATCGGATCGGATTCAGGGAGTACATTGGTTCTGTAAAAGAAGCCAGATTTCCCACTAAAATAAAGGAGATGATTCTGGCGGACAAAGCAGAATCAGACGTGAAAGCATTCATGGTGACGACAACGACTGAATAAGACAAGAGAAGTCCTTACCGATACCGTCGTGCCCTTCAGGATAAGGATGACCTCCTCGTCGCTCGGGAAGGAGCTTTTGTTCCACCTGGCGGCTCTCTTCAGGACCTGCAGAGCTTCCTTGTACCGACCTCTAACTGCCAGCCAGTGCGGCGATTCGTCCAGGAACCTAAAGCAGATAATACAAAGAACTTGTACGAAATATTTTAATGACTGGATATTTAGAAAAAAAAAAAATCAATTAAAGAAAATGTTTTGTGCCCAACACGATTTCCACTTTTGCCCTATGGTACGACATGTCAACTTCCATAGTTTCTTTTATAAGGTGGTATCATTCCCTGTTGTTTGAAATACGAACCATTCCTAGAACAAACTGATGTATATTGGGCATGATACAATCTAGTACTTAAATGTATCTTACCCAAGGACTAACCATATAGCTCCCCATATATCTTAATGTCTCTATGGAAAGGGATACTTATATTTGACATGGATCATGCGTTACACGTATCTCCTACGCAACCCTGCCAGTTTCTATCACGAAGTATCCACAATACTTCATTAACGTTTTTGTTTACATCTTCACAGCTCCCGTTCAGAGGTCCATCCATCCGCCCCTGCTGGGAAAAAGGTTCAATCTGAATGCATCCAAAATTCTTTACGAACATATCTGTGTATAAAGTGCTTGATCTCATCTTACCAAAGGCCAGGTATTAAGAGAAGGCCGGGGAGGGAGGCGGCTGTTATCATCCACCTCCAGTCTCTTATTAGATAAGCGATGCCACTGAATACAATCACGTACAGTGTCCAGGGAAGGTACAGAAGGATTCCGGCGTTCGGTCTGATCTCAGGAGTGCAGGATTCCATCCCTGTGAGATGAAAGACATGAACTCAGTTTAAAGAAAACATTTTTTTAGTCTATACTTTTTGTGTATTGCAGGATGCAATACAAATTTTTTTTTTTATTACGGCAATAAGTAGTGTTTTGTAAACAAACTTATATAGTACTCCATAGGGACCTGGAATAATCTATTCTCTCTTAGAAATACAAAATCTATGCTTAGTCTGCAATTACCGGAATAATTCAAATAGATTTTGGTTTAATTTATTTAGTCCTTCAAAGGATGCTGGAATATTTAATTTGCGTCTTTATGGCACGACTTCATTTGCTTTACCATTCGATATTCCTAATATTAACATTACAAGTAATTCCTCAAAAATTTCTCTTTCCTCAAGTATACATGTGAACACTTTTCTCATTTATGCTAATGTTACCAGCTATACCATCTCTTTCCTGATCCCGTTTACATTCCAGTCATCTAGCAAAATTATCCTTCTTTCCACTACAAACTTACCTATAAAAAATTCTGACCATCTCTGAAACTCTCTGCCACCTGTTCTGTTTCTGTTCAGATCTTGGACAGCTACTGTCACTATTAAATCCCAGATACTTTGTTGTATCACAAATTTCTCAGTATCGCTACATTTGTTCTCTTATACTCTTGGTGGTGGACGGTTTTCATTAAGATGGCTTTATACCAGTGTGGATCCCTGCATAAAGGCAGCCCGCAAGTGAGGTAGGGAAGTAATGGTAATGAAGGGCTTGATGTGGATAAAGCCTTCTTACCATATTTCTTTCTACCAACCTACACAGTCACTCTGTCCTTTACTGTCGTTCAATTCCAGTTCCACTGAAAGGTACAACATCCACCTTACTCATAAAACAGATCCAGTCCCAAACACATACGATCTTTCCTGGATAGTGACCTCTAACAAAGCTTGGGGGTCTTTGTCTAGGACTAATATTTCTTAGGGGTCTTTATGTTAATATTTAGTCTCTTGTTTATATTTTTGCGTTCATCCCCAACGAGCTCGTACTAAACACGCCGCAAAGGTGGATACATACCGGGTTAAATTAAGTATATCTTAGTTTAACCAGACCACTGAGCTGATTAACAGCTCTCAAAGGGCTGGCCCGAAGAATTAGATATTTTAACGTGGCTAGGACCCGATTGGTTACCCAGCAACGGGACCTACAGCTTATTGTGGGGTCCGAACCACATTATATTGAGTAATGAATTTCTATCACCAGAAACAAATTTCTCTGGTTCCGCGTTGGCCGAGCCAAGAATCGAACTTCGGACCATCGGCTTGGTAGCCGAGTGCGAAATCCACTCGTCCAATGAGGAACTACAGACTGTGTTGAAAACCCCTGGGGGTCACTATCTAGGAAAGACCAGGTACCAACTAAGCCATTTGATGACTTTCACACCAAGAACAGCTGGTATACCACCATGAGGAAGTTAACTAGGCATTTACTGGGTGTATTTCTGCCCAAAAAATGATCCACCCCCACTAGGAACTTTCCTGCATTAATGAGGGTAATAACAACAGTAACAGAATCTATTACCTAAAATGTAAGAGATTTTTACCACCGGAACATGCAAGATTCCTATGAGAAAGCGGCAGGCCAGCACAGCGGGAATATTGGGTAACCATCCAGATATGAGGCTGAGAACGATGAAACCTGCTGTCCCCAAATTAAACATCGTCTTCCTCCCGAACCTAGAAGTGAAATTAATAATGATATCACCCGAGTATACTTCATTGCCTGAATCCAAACTATACTAGGTTTTTTTCCATCTGTCTACCCGCCTGTGGTGTTTGCGTACGGTATCACTGCGTCCCGGGTTTTTGGTACTTACATTCAGCTTACATTCAACAATAATAACAATATCTCATTTCGAATATTAATGGTGTAATTCGCATACAGCAAATTATTAAAACACTTTTCAGTTGCAAATGTACACCCAGATATCCTTTTATTTACCTAAAACTTAAACATAGCGTAAGTATCTAAAGCCCGGGACGCAGTGTTACCATACGCACATACCACAGGCGGTTGGACAGATGGAAAAAAACATTGTATAGTTCACCTTTGCTCTTCTACCGTGGCCGAAACCAGCGGTTAAATTTCTTTCAGAATCTTTTATGTTTCTTAAAAGGCTTTCAAACCAAAGTTACTACTTATATCCAAATATATCTATCATCTAGAGACCAGTACAATACAATATTTAGAAGACTCGTTCATTTTTATTTCAGGAGCGAGTCGACGGGAGAACCAGGGGCCCTTACTTTGACCAGGCACGAAAAAAAAAATAAAAAGTTATAGGAATAGAAAACGGAATCAAGAAAAAAGATGAAATCTACGGATCTCTGGATGAAATTAGCTGAACTGCCAAATATTAGGGTATACTGACTGACCTGTCAGCTAAGTAGCCAATTGTTGGGGAGGCCACCAACACACCAATCATGTACAGGCTCATGTACAGGGCGCGGTAATGTTCCCTGTCGCAGACGAGAACTTGCTGTAAGGTAAAAGAAATGTATAATGTTCCACTAACACAAATATAGACATGTATCTTGGCCTTCGTTTCGTTCTGTACCCCTTAGATAAGAGTTAAATTTCACTAGCGGAATATAACGCTTTTACATCAAAAGTTCATCATACGTTCAGTTAATGTTTGCACATAACAAGTAGTACCTTTTCATGTATATACGCATATGTAAACGTCAGTTATATTGTTCAATTGAAATTAAGACGAGTGGCGCTATAAAGAAAGTCTCAGTTCTATGATTCCTAAGAGGGAATTAATAAGGTTTATAAAAACAAAACTGTCTTTTGTGAAGATAGAAGGAATCGGTAGAGGAGGAAGTTACGTATGAAATGGTAGTGAGTCTGTTTAAGATGGCACCTATAGCGCTGCCAAACACAATTATGGTTAACTATAACTCTAAATCAATAAAAAAAAAAAACTACAAAGGCTAGAGGGCTGCAATTTGGTATGTTTGATTATTGGAAGGTGGATGATAACCATACAAATTTGCAGTCCTGTAGCCTCAGTAGTTTTTAAGATCGGCGGACAGCCATCTCAACCGTTTTCTTTCACAGAAAACTGAAAAGGGCAGACTGCAGTAGGTACCACCTCCGTGTGCTACATCTCACGCTTCTCAATCCAGGTGATACAAGATAAAACAGCCAAAGCGCGATGGCGTAAGAATTTGGACCACTGTCGTTCTACTTGACGTGTTACCAACTCAAGAGTCGCCATCTTGGTTATTTCGTTAATCTTATCAAGAAGTAGTCATCGCCATTTTATTTTCCCCCTCGTCTCAATGACTTCTGTACCTTATGTTGTAAGTTTTGGTTTACCCACCTAATCCTTTTTGCATGAAATTATAAATGGGTAACGATAAACTGGCCAGTTGATTGAAACGAAGAGATAGAGATTGCATGGGACAGCGGAGGGAGTTTCTACCTGAGAGACTACTGGCCTCGTTGTTGTAATACTAAGAATAAACTACAAAAATGTAATGATCGAAAAACACTCCAAAACACATTATATATATATATATATATATATATATATATATATATATATATATATATATATATATATGTGTGTGTGTGTGTGTGTGTGTGTGTGTGTGTGTATGTTCCTTAAACGTACTGTAGAAAGTGAGTGAAACTGAGACCTTCAACAAGTACTACGGAAGTACTTGTCAAAGTCCCTGTTTCACTCACCTCCTGCCGTGGATTTAAGGATATTCTCGACCACGCGTTTCTTCGTGCTACAATGGAAATGCATATATATTATATATATATATATATATATATATATATATTATATATATTATATATATATATATTATCATATATATATATACAATATGTATAGCATCGTCAAACTGACTCATCTTTTTAAAACTGAAAGAACATTCGAGTCTCCGCCAGTCCTTACCTCTGAGGTCAATGTCCTCGTGAATGTGCTGTTGTCGAAGTCCCAGTCAGTACAAGCAACCTCCTCGTACGAGTCCTCTTCGCTTCTGACGTAATAAGTGCAGGGCCTTTGGGACCAAGTTATTTTTGTTTTAGAGGCTTGAACGAAAACGTAATATACAATTCTTTACTTAGCATCGTTCAAAATATAAAATATACTGCCACCTGGTTATTTTTCTTTTTCTTTGAATCATATATTCGGCTGGTGTTCCTCGATGTGGTCAGATTTACAAACAACTGCGTTTTTTTTTTAAGTTTCCGAATCCTTAAGCTCACTTTTATACGACTAAACGCACGGTCCTTTTCTTTGGATCTTGAACAAATTTAAGCATGAGCACGCACACTCATAATTACTGAAAAAAGTCTTTAAAAACAATGGTTGGATTAGCAAAGTGCAACCAAAATTCGGTACATGAGACGACCTGTATCTTCAACAATAAACCAATGCTTAACAGAAAAAATAATTCTGATTATCAAACCTACGAAACATTACAGGTTAATACAACAATTTAAAACGATCCACGAAGCAAAAACTAATGGAAGAACACGATTTATACCTTTGTAGGATGGTGATTTCTTAATGGCTTAAAATCTTTGTGCAAGTTCATGATCATGGCAGGTCTTTCGGATTGTGGCCCCAGTTAGAAAAATGGAAACTGGTGTGTGATTATATTCCGTGTAGTATACTAGTCTTAACGAAAAAAGTCTATATTAAAGGCTTGATATACTAAATACTGTGGGACAGTACTGAAAGTTTTGATCTTTTAATACAAGGTAAGGCTGCTATGGTATATTTGTCATTATTATTATAGAAATGAAGGCAATTTTTCATGTCTGATGTAAAAATGATTTTCCGAGTGAAATCTTTGTTAATGTAAAATATACATAATAATGTGAGGCATAATACTTCCTCACTCTTCGTTTCATGTTTTCGGTAGCGGTTTTTGCTTCTTAGAATAACAGAAAATGCGTCAAACGGTAACTGGCGTGGATTCCCCCATTCAGGCACGGGGTACAATTTGGTCAATTAGGCTTAATACCGTCCCTGAATACTGATATGAAATAAAACTACACTTACAATTTATCTCAGCTCATCTATTACTTTTCCTATCTGTTAAGTTCCCTTTTTTTTATTTATTTACATCCTAAATAAAACTCACACAAAATAATACAGGGTAAACGTTGTGTTTGCTTACCAGATCCTACGTAACCCGCAAAGTAATACAGGGTGTCCATAAAGTCCCAGTACCATTACAAGTATGTATTGCTTGTAATGGTACTGGGACTTTATGGACACCCTGTAGAGCAATGCTTCGTAAGAACACGCGCATTCCCTGACTGACTTGTTTTTATTTTACTTACCATCACCTTCATACATTGCATTATATTATTCAAGTATCCATTCTGTAATGCTAGTTGAATTGAACTGAATATAAGACTAAGGCCAAAAACCAAGAACTGGGACCTATGAGGTCATTCAGCGCTGAAACGTTAATTGACAGTAAAAGGTTTAAAAGGTGTAACAGGAAGAAAACTTCGCAGTTGCACAAGGAATCAATTATTAGGCGAGGGTGGAAAGTCTATTGGGAGAAAGAGAATATGAAAGGAGGCACAGTAAGAGGAACGAAAGGGGTTGCAGCTTGGGGCTGCTGGTACGCAGCAAAGAACCTTCAGAAATGCCTACAATGCACCGCATGAGGTACACTGACGGTACTACCCCCCAACGTTTCTCTATGTGATATGACAGAAATAGGAAGGAGCGTTTCTAATATAAAAGTTACTTCTGGAGTTATACGATGAAACGTTTCTATTGCACGTTTTACATATGGTCTATTAAATCAGGGGTCTCTGAACTTGTTATAATTATAGTACGAGGCCACATTATATGTTTTGCATATCTCTGCGGGCCGCGGGGAAAAAAATAAGAAATGTCAGTTTCATATACCTAATTATCTTGAACTTAGTAAAACAAATGGAATCATTCAAAACAAAAAGTTATCGGTATTAATAGAAATAGACCAAAACTATACATGCCTTTATTCTTGAGAGAGATGTTTCATCACATTCAGGATGACATGGGCCATTTAGTAGCCATTTGTTTATTATATTCGTGTTGAAACAGACTTGCTGGTGTCCAAAAAATATGGGCCGGTGGCCACACCCAACCCGCCACATGATTTCTTCCAGGCCGAAGCTAATATTCAAGACTTCAGTGAGATTTGGGGAAAAAAATCAATATCATCCATCATATCAATGTGCTTGCATAAAAATAAAGGCAGGTATAATTTTGGTATACCTAGGGATGGTATTGGTTTTTTCTTTCAAAATCTCACTCAAGTCAAGTTTTGAACATTAGCTGCGGGCTGGATCCGACAGCACGCGGGCCATATTTTGGAAACCCTTGCAAGTCTTTGAACTCGAACATAATCAACAGATGACCATGAAATAACCCATTTCATCCTAAATACGACGAAACATCTCTCTCATCTGCTCTAACACAAAAGGAGCGTGTTGACTCACGTATCAGTTGAATTACTCTCGACAGCTCTAGGGTCATCTTGACTAGACCGACACGTGTAGGGTTGTCTAGGTACCACGAAAACTCCGGCCATAGCGTGCGCAGAGGGTAAGGCCGATGCTGGAGGAAGAGAGAAGGTGATGAGAAATAACCACATGCCCGGAATGGGCGGGGAATACTTTACTATTGTTATTGTCAATAAGAGTTAAAAAAAAAAAAAAAAAAAAAAAAAAAAAAACATGAAGTGAAATTTTTTGTCTTTGTTTTCTTTGTGCTACACTATAGCTCCTGTATATAACTACAATAGAAACAAAAATTCCACTTCATCCATATTTTCTCCTGTTTTAAACTGGAAGGTGAACGTTCGTCAACTTATCATTATTATTATTATTATTATTATTATTATTATTATTATTATTATTATTATTATTATTATTTTATTATTATTTAAGGTTTCGGCTGCATTTAATTTATATAGTTTTCTTTATCTTTCTAATAACCGATTTTTCAGGGTTACTGCATTCTACCAGTGACTCATCGATGTTTGTCATTCGTAGACAGGAAAGCAATTACAAAAAACGTCGCCGTGCATAAAAGGCAGCAGACCACATGAAAAGACACCAGTCTTTAATGAGCCACTTCACTGTGACCTATGCTGCTCTCCTCGCTGTGCCCTTTGTTGGATTGTATAAGTCTGTCAGAATGCCACATACCCTTGTAAAGCGATGAGGAAGAAGATTATGCTGGACAAGGAGTCCCCTCTTCAGGATGCTCCTTCCTCTTCTGCAGTAGCCGTCCAGTACCAGGGCTCTTTGTCCTCTGTTTCTGCTTCTTCTGCTGACTGAGATCCCTGTCAGTTGGCCCCTTCATCAAACTGCCGAAAAAAGCTACTTGCCTCCGTCAATGTCAGTGACACGTTTCACAATGTCATTGAAAAGTGCCTCTGTAGCCCTGGTGAAATTTCTGGACGGTCTTGGATTTTCAGTGACCAATTCTTGCGTCAAGTTGTCATAGTATCCTTTCTTCCGTCTGCGTGGGAAGTAAGGCCAGACCCGACAACCTCTTGGCTTTCTACGGTTCTTGCGTTTTCATTACTCCAGGCACCTTAGGACTTTTAACTGCAACATGGCATCATGAAAATCCAAAATGCATTTTACTAATTCAGGGTCATGTTGGTTCTCAGGTATGAGGTGTAGCAAATCCATCTCCTCCATGTTCTTGCTCAGTCTGTGACTGCAACGAGAATGATCGGTGACAAGTTCACCTGGCACTTTATATATGGTGGCAGCCATAGTCACAACACAGTTGCAATGCTATTCCGCATGTCGCCATGACATAACTACAACACAATTGAATCGCCATGCCTTTATGCAGTGTGCCATCCTATCGCAAATGCCAAAAGAGGGCGTGGCTTAAATCATCAGCGACACACAAGTATGATTACGTATATATGTAATCTCATCTCGACATGCGCAATGCTGTTGCTGTGGCTAATTGCGTAGGACGCCATGGTGTCGTAATCAGCTGGCAATGATCCACAAAACCAGCCGTTACTACGAGCGCGGTCTTGAATAGGCAATGCGTGAGTCGAAAATTAGGATACGTAGAAATGTGAAGAGAATTCCAAAGCTCAGTAGCAGATGGGAGAGAAACAGTCGAGAAACCGTAGAACAAAATGTGAGAAGAGACTGCTGGGCAGGTATAATAAGAAGTTCCTATATAATAAAAGAGGCAGGGATGATTGATTGATACGTGTAAACTGGCGTCCCAACGACTAGTTTATGACAGATAGCTTACATATGGCAGAGATAGAGAAGTGGTAGCTGCCCTTGATTCAAATCTATCGAGGGGAGGCAAAGATTAAACACCCCAAATGTGTAGACTCCAAACAGGAAGGAATAAGTCCAACGTAAAGTTTTCATAACCGGGATATAAAAAAAGAAAACTTTTCATATGTCAACAAACCTCACAATTATTTAGAAGTAGATTTAGCCATAGGAACTACTTGGTCCCTCTATGATCACTTTGGAATAAGACGAAAACTGAATGTTGACAGAAGTCTGAGATTCAATCGCATTTTCACACAAAAATGGTTGGGGGAAGACAGAGAAATAGGCAGTAACTTCCTCAGTGGCATTGGCCTTGAGTAGGTTACTGATCGGAGTTCATAGATGACGGAAGAATAGAATATAGGATTTAGGCCAGCGGTTCTCAACCTTTTTTTTACCCATGGACCATTTTTCCTCTGAATATTTTTTTTTTTCAGTGGACCGCCATAGCCATTCCATGTGGAAAAATGAGGTTATTCTATTTTTCACTAATAAGAGTGTAAAGGAACTATAAAAAGAATTAAAGAAGTAGTAAATGATTATGTTTTATTTTGAAGGAAAACTAATTTAATGCAGATAAATTGATTTAACGATTAAATTCTATTCAGCATTTATGTAAACTTGTAAATAATTCATAATAAAACATTTTAAGATAAGTGAGTCATTAAGAAAAAATGCAGATTCGTTCAATGAGATCCCTGTGGTTGATGCTTCTCAGCGAGTTTCATTATATTCTGTTCTATCGATGTCAATGATATTCGAAGATCGCGCTTTTTCACAATGTCGAGTCTATTACTTGTTTGTTTGTATGGTGTTTTTACGTTGCATGGAACCTGTGGTTATTCAGCAACGGGACCAACGGCTTTACGTGACTTCCGAACCGCGTCGAGAGTCAACTTTTATCACCGTAAATACTCATCTCTGATCCCTCACCAACGGAATGGTCGAAAAATCGAACTCGCGGTCACCGATGTGGCACATGATGACCATACCAACTACGCCACTGAGGCGCTGTCGAGTCTATTACGAAATTTTGATAATATATGAAAAACACGACTAAATATTGATTCACTCAGGTAAGATGATGGAAAAGATATAACGTAGAGCTGTGCTTTATCCCAGAGTAATGGGTACTTTCTAGCAGTGTCATTTGTTTTCCATAAATTATGCTTTCCCTCTGAATTTGCGTGCAATATTCTATCACTTTGTGATTCAATGAGAGTCTCCTGTAAAGCAACGTCTACATTGGCAGCTTAATTATAAAAAAAATCCCACCCAAATTGGTATATCCATCATTAGTAGATTACTAAACGGAGCTTGCATATTTTCATGCAAATTTTCCAAATATTCACCATATGGTGCTATGTTATCATCGTGCAAATCGCTGCTAATCGACTTCTGATATCAATTTTACAGTTTTCTCAGAAAAGCAGTAATAGCACCTTTACTGGATACAAGATCAGACATTTTTCCTTGGGGATGTTTATTAAGTAAATTTATTTTTTTTCAAATATATCTGATAAGCAAGCAGTTCTTCTAGAAGCTGGGTGCTAGCCAGAAGTAAGACAACAGAGTTCCAAAGTGCAATAAAACGATGAGGACAATTTCCCGTTGCTAACCACCTCACCTCAGTATGCATTACAAGGCGTTCTATCTCTTCTCCATTTTCTCTGCAGAATTCACGAAAGATGCGATCTCGAAGAGAGTTTTATATAATATGGGTAACCACTATTATCACAACACTACGGGGAAGATGCAGACGCCCTCCCAAATTGCTATCCAACTAAGTGTTGACGGTGTATCACACACTGTTCGCGAAACACTTCAGGGACAGCCTATCTCAGGACTGTAGTACCTAAAATCTTTGTATCTGCAGTCACGGAATTGGATCCAACTATGAACTTTACGGAACACGAATGAATCCCAGGGGAGCTTAGTGGGACAATTGGGGCTACAGCAAATGCACCTTTTTGGTCCTGAACTCCTTTCAACCCTCAAGGTAAAATAGATAGATTATAATCTCTCTTTGAGCTTTGTCAGAGAGAGAGAGAGAGAGAGAGAGAGAGAGAGAGAGAGAGAGAGAGAGAGAGAAAAGGTAGATATTCATCATGAAAACAAATATCTAAGGTCGCTGCCTGCTATATGCCACTGAGTAGCTGGGTCAAAAGGAAATCTAAAGAATAAATAAATAAATAAATAAAAAATAAAGCGAATGTGTGAAACAAACATGTCAATATGAAATTGTAAAAAATCCTGATTATCAAAAAAGATCATTCAACCAGATCTGATGCTTTATTGTAGGGAAGGCATTGGTGGTAACCTTAAATTTACGACACTGTAAAAGGTCAATTTTCTTCCTTACTTGATTACCATAACAATTCAAAACCACATGACTATTTCTACTTTTAGTATTTCAATGTGGCGTCGATTACTGTAGAAATTCCATTCTTAGTCATAACAACCGTTCTGAAGTAGAATTGCTCTACGGACCACTAATATATCACCGTGGACCCCCAATTCCTTATTTTTTTTTTTTTCTAAGAACCCCAGTAATGTTACATGGACCGCCAGGGTCCATGTGGACCCCGGTTGAGAACCTCTTGATTTAGGCCAAAAGCCAAGCATTGGGACCTATGAGGTCATTCAATGCTGAAACGGAAAGTGAGAGTTGAAAGGTTTAACCTCGCAATTGCAATATGAGAGAATTGTTAGAAGGTGGAAGTTCCTCGTTGGACGAGTGGTTTTCGCGCTTGACTACCAATATGGTGGTCCGAAGTTCGATTCTCAGCCCGGCCAACGCGGAATCAGAGGATTTTATTTCTGGTGATAGAAATTCATTTCTCGATATAATGTGGTTCGGATCCCACAATAAGCTGTAGGTCCCGTTGCTAGGTGACCAATTGGTTCCTAGCCACGCAAAAATATCTGATCCTTCGGGCCAGCCCTTGGAGAGCTGTTAATTACTAGCTCAGTGGTCTGGTAAAACTAAAATATACTTAGGAGAGAGTGAAAAGTAAAATGGAAGAAAGACAATATGAACGGAGGAGCAGTAAAAATGTTAATCAGCTCAGTGGTCTGGTTAAACTAAGACATACTTAACTTAGCTTATCCCATAAAAGGCTGGTCTGTTCAATGCTACAGTAAATGTCTCCCAATTAATAATCAAAAAAAAAGAAAAAAACACCATCGAAAAGACCCAGGAAGTCGGCAGGTGATCATACCCATTCCCGTAGTAACGGTTTGGAGGATATTCCATTTCCCGGCGCCAATCCTAGAAAGGAGGACGTCCACTTGGTTGACAGCCATCTCAACTACTAAAGATCTAGAGGCGCCGAGGAAGCCACAGATGATGGATGGCATTGCTCTCGTTAAAATCGCACCATGATCAGTCATATAATGAGGTCATTTAGGGCCCAGGAGACCAGGCTGCCTCAAGTACTCACTGGGATATGATGCTGAATTGCACATCGATAATAAAGAGCGACGCTACTTCGTGAGTGAGCATTTCGTGTAGGTTATATGCAGTGAGCCTCTAAGAGATTTTTATGTTATATTAAAATTATATATATATATATATATATATATATATATATATATATATTTCTTCTATATATATATATATATATATATATATAGTATTAATATATATATATATATACAATATATAAATATATATAATATATATATAATTTATATATATATAAATATATATATATAGACTATATATATAATATATGATATATATAGATATATATATATATATATAATATATATATCATTACTATATATATAAACACTGCAGCCCCGAATAGTGGCATATATTTTATTACATCGTATTGGAATACTCAAGTTATTCAAGAAAAATGTCGAGAAAACCTCATCAAGTTTTCTTAACATAAACAAATACATGAAAATATTTTTATCTAAGTTTAAATTGCGTTTTTATTAAAATACAAACCAGGATTTTATTTTTTTACTTTCCGGTTCATTTTCATAAAAGTGCCTTTTACAATGATTTTTAAATACCTATTTCATACTTATTTTTAGTTTTGACAGAAATCGTAACCGATCTTATGATGGTAGCTAACGAAATTGAAAGTGATATGCTGCCGAGCCAAAGACAGTTTGAAAAATCAATAGAGTTATTCACTTCTTCTACCGAGTCAAAGAGGGTATGAAAAATCCAAATATTTTCATAAAAACCATGAGATACTGGGATAGGTCACCGTAGGGTCACTAGAGGTCACTGCTGACCTATTAATCATGTAAGGTTGTATTGTCACCGGGATTGAGTAACATTGCAAAGTATCAAGTCCACCGGACGAAAGGAAAAGGTCGAAAATTGAGTTACAAGTTTTGACCTAAACAGATGCAGAAGTCAAGTTAAATAAAAGAATGTAAAAGAATACAAGGTTTTAGGATAATTGTTACTACTCATACGGAGAACAATCACGAAAGACAAATCTATAAAGCAACCGAAGAGGCAGCAAACTTCATGCAAATGCCTGGCCTTAAAAAAGCAATTAGAGTAACGAAAAAATAAATAAAACAGATCAAGGTAATCTAACATTTACAGACATTTTTATTCAAGAACGTAATGACATTCACACAAACGGTACTCTGCGTTTTATAGTAATAGTAAAGCTTTTCTTTGATTAACGCTTATCAGCATTAAACATCGTTCCACTTTGAGAAGTATGACAGGCTCTCTTCTACGTCACAGAATAAACATCCAGAAAGTCTCCTCTACAGTTTTATATATATAGCTGATTGGATGAAAATCCTACAGTACTGGGAAAGGTGGCAACAAGGAACCTTACCAGGTGTGGATGCTAATGATCTGTGAAACGAGTAACGTACACTAACGCAGGCCACAGGTAGCCTATAGTAAATTCACATTAACCGTGCATTTGATCTCTAGGCCAATCCCTTACGGTGCTCCTGATTGGCTGTTGATAAGCCAATCACAGGGCTGGAAATTCTCAGTCTTTCTCGAGAGTTCACATAAGCAGGATGTATGTTCCACCTCTCCTAAGGGATACGTCTTTCAAAAGTATCCCTCAGGAGAGGTGGAACACACATACAGCCTATGTGAACTCTCGAGAGAGACTGAGAGTTTCCAGCCCTGTGACTGGCTTATCAACAGCCAATCAGGAGCGTCGTAAGGGACTGGCTTAGACATCAAATGCACAGTTGATGTGAATCTACTATAGTAAGAATGACATAGTTTCTCGGGCAAAGTTTTCCCTACCTCGTTTGGAATGGATCGCAATATAGAATTTAGGCCAAGCACTGGGACCTGTGAGGTCATTCAGGGCAGAAAGGATAATTAAGAGGTTCGAAAGGTGTAACAGGATGAAAACCTCAAAGCAGTTGCACTATGAAACAATTGTTAGGAGAGGGTGAATAGCAAGATTGAAGAAAGATAACATGAATGGAGGTACGGTAAAAGGAATGACAGGAGTTGCAGCTTGGGGTCGAAGGGACACTGCAAAGAACCTAAGTAATGCCTACAGTGCACCCCGTGAGGCCCTCCTCAGCGTGTCTTGATTACTAGGGCATCATATATTTGATTTTTAGATGTCTAAAAAGTAGAATTTTGTACTGGTTTTGTCTGTCCGTCCGCACTATATCTGTCCGCCCTCAGATCATAAAAACTACTGAGGCTAGAGAGCTGCAAATTGGTATGTTGATTGTTCACCCACCAATCACCAAACATACCAAATTGCAGCCATCTAGCCTCAGTAGTTTTTATTTTATTTAAGGTTAAAATTTGCTTTTATTTGCATTAGACTAAGAAGAATTCACATCACCAATGCGTCCTCCAAATTCTGCAAGCGCCTCAGTGACGTGGTCGGTTTGGTCTTGGACTACACCTCGGTGGCCGCGAGTTCGATTCTCGGGCATTCCATTGAGGAGTCAGAGATGTGTACTTCTGGTGACAGAAGTTCACTCTCGACGTGGTTCGGAAGTCACGTAAGGCCGTTAGTTCCGTTGCTGAATAACCACTGGTTCCATGCAACGTAAAAAACACCATACAAACCAATTGCTGCATCTATCAGTTTGTGCCTAGAACGGAGAACAATTCCTCCAATTATTGGGAAATAATTTGCTCAGTATTGATGCTCTCAAGATTACCAAAAAATGATAAAACAAAACGAGAGTTCGAGGGCACGCATTAAATGCCTGGATTATAAAGGGTCAATGACCGACCGTCAGTTGAAGTATTTTCCCAGAGTCGCTTGTGGTAAAACTTCTTCCGTTGGGTATTTCCTTCATTTTTTTTATTCTGGGCTTTGCGATATTCCGAAGACTTATAAGAGTACTAGGTACTCGAAAAAAGATAGGAGATTTAAACATACGTTTTCATGGCAGTCCATTTAGTTTCTTCTTCTTCTTCTTTTGCGTAAAACGACGTATGTAGTTCTGATACTTTCCTTCGGCACTTTCCAGAGAATACTTCACGATCTAACCAATCAACTGGTCGTATCTTCTTTATTTTTTTTTTTTAATCCATCCTCGCCTTTACTCTCTGTGGAATGTAGTATAGGTATCCCACTGCCACTGAATTCTTTCTTTCCGTACAGGTTCAGCTTTTGGTTTCTGTAAATTTCTTAATGATTTTACAAGAAGTAGAAACATGCACAAGAACCTATGAAAAGTCTTCAGCAAAATCATGGCGAGTATGAGTCTACTGAAAGAGAAAATAAAGATTACAAGAACCTCATGGAATGAATCAACTAAAACGAGGAAACTGGTAGAAAAAAAAAACCTAATTAGCAGGAGTGAACAATGGAGTTGGTCAGCAATTCACTTGTATATGAAACTAGAAAGTGACAGATGTTTTAACTGACACTGGAAGTGAGGAAAAGAAATTACAGTTCGAAATGTGGCAGTAATAAAAAAAAAATCTTACCTCCAACAAATTTTTTTAATTTTTTTCATCAATACAAGTAAAATTGGCCAAACAAGTACATTATGCAACAGATCAAATGGGTAATAATTAGAATTATGGCCCTAATTTCAATTTTTACGAATGAATTGTTAGTTTTGGTTGGTATACCGCTGTAAGCCCTTTTGGATACTATAAAATGCACTCAGATGATTCCTTTAACCCCAAATTCACATATTTTAAAGATTAGTCTTGGAAATCAAAATAATATCAAGGGATTAATGATACTATATTTATAATAGTACTCTTCCAACTCACCTGTTGACAACTGATTGTAAGAATAAGTCAGAAGGCAAAGAAATAAGGATCATGGGTGATTATGAACCAAGAGATGGAAGGGGAGACAGTAAATAATTTACTTTGATCATTTTCCACTAAAAGCTGTGACTGGTGTTAAATAAGATAATAAACCAAACACTTGAAAGACTTCATTTGCCTAATAACAAGACTACCCCTCTTTATTGAAGCCATGGAGAAATTATATAAAACATAGTGCCAGACACGAAGTCCTAGACTCCAAATGACTAACAAAACTAAATATAAGTTAATTTATCAAAACCAAATAGAAGTCAAACTATAAAACGTTATATCATTGAATCTAAAAATGACAATGGGTGCAAAGGCGTTTTTCGATGTTGAATATCATAATTATTATTATAATAGTTTCCAAGAAGAACTTGTCTGGATCATTCTTGTCCTCCCCGGGGTGACATTAGGGAATCTGGGAATTCCGAAAGCTACTGGGAATTCCCAAGGCTTCTAAAGGGCCCCATACACTAAACGATTGTATGAACGATTGTCGTTATCGACAAACACACACTATTCAGACAGTATGAACGATCCCAGCACATATTTCAGTCTAGGCAAAGATTTTGTCTCGGGAAGACATGGCGTCATCTCTAGAACAGACGTGCATGCACGATAGCGTTATATCGGCAGACAAACACATACATTGAACTACCCGTGTATGATAGACATAGGTCACGAGCCAGCAACCTGGTCTTGACAGATTCCCGTTGAGAGCGTTCAGACACGAAACTCCGCCCACTTTTGCATTCATACAAGCCCAAACACAATGTTTTTGCAAACGATATAGACAGTCGGCCAAACAATCATTCAGTGTATGGGGCCCTTAAGGCTTCAGAAGGCTTCAAGACAATCTACAGGCTCTGTAGATTTTGTATTTCTTGCACAATACTCAAGAACAGAGTTTTATTGAGAAGATCGGTAACGAAAGGCCTCAGAAATTTCTTTGGGGGAAGCTCACAGGAGGCTTCTGGGGGTTCCGAAGGCTTCAAGAGAATCCCCAGGCTCTGGAGCCTTTGGAAATGCCCATTGGATTCTCCATGAATGCTTCAGGAGCTGAAGGCTGCTTCAAAGGATCCTGGAGTCGTGAAGACATCTTCAAGAATACCAAGAAGCCTTCTTGCGTCCTCGAGAGATCATATATATACTATATTATATATATATATATATATATATATATATATATGTGTGTGTGTGTGTGTGTGTGTGTGTGTATGTATGTATGTATGTATATATGTATGTATGTATTAAATATTGCTTCTGTCAAAATGCATATATCCCCTCTTTGACTGTATAAAATATTGTGTAAAAGATTTTGGGTTTTGGGAACATTTTTTCAGATTCCTAGATAGCTTAGAGATAGAATGTTTAAAATGTGCGTTCAGATTTCTGCATTACATATTGTAAAAGAATATATAACATAGAATGTAGAAAGAGAGAGAATATCTTTGCCCTTTCAAAGCTAGAATTGTTTCAGTAACTTTTCATCTCCTCGAGATTGAGGGAGCTCGAGTCTTCGTTGTGTTTTTAAAAACATGTCAGTCTTAATTATCGCTCTACCTCCGTCTTGATCGGGTACGTGTCTGTTGAACTGGTACATACATGAATGTATACTCGTTTGATATGCGTTCATCTTTGCCTGAAACCACGTGCAGATTTCACAGTTTTTTTGTCAAATTGCATCACATTAGAAGCTTCTGGAAAGAATTGTCCCAAAACGTTTTGTGTCATCTCCAGTCCAGCTTCCATAAGGGAGAAGAATTCATTGCATCTTAGAACCGCGAGGCGTTCAGATCTCTCTCTCTCTCTCTCTCTCTCTCTCTCTCTCTCTCTCTCTCTCTCCATCACACGGCACTTTTGATTTTAAAGTAACGTAACGATTTCATACCTACTGAATGGTCACTTGTAACTTGTAGATTTCAGATATGATATTTCTTAGAGTTTATTTAGTGTTATTTAGTGCTTTTTGTGGTATCTGAACAAACATTTTACAAGTGTGTAAAACGGCGCCTATTTCTGTGAATTGGTGAATTTTTTGAAGAAAGAAGTTGGTATACCAAGGTAAAGTGTGTTATATTTTTATTAGTTGCAACTAATAACTGATGGTTACAAAGGTTTGGTAAAAACTAATAACTGATATCTAATGGTTATGAAGGTTTGGTAAAAACTAATAACTATTGGTTGCTATGGTTTAGAGAACTAATAACTAATAGTTACAGTGGTTTGAGTGAAACTATTTACATTTTTACACATTGCAAATTTTTTGTGTTTTGTGTTTGTTTCATTTGAAGTGATTTTTATGTTTTGTGCATTTATCCATTTTCTTATTGAAGTGTGTTTTTATTTTATATTCTGTGTGATTAGTACTTTTTGCAATTTTGGTATTTTCCACACTCTGAACTCAGCACCGCAAGGGTGAAGATTAAGTCTAACCTTGTTTAATAGCCTTATTAATGTGTTAGTCATTGCTAAGTGCTAAGTTGCCCAGAGGAGCTACAGCTATGGCTTATACTGAAGGTATCTTTATACAGATGAGAGCCTATTTTCAAGTACAAAATTCACAAAACATTACTGACAGGATCTTTGACAAACTAGGGTTTGCAATTTCTACTAAAAATACAGAAGTTATGCTTACCAAACAGGTATATGCAGAAGACCTAATGCTGCAGGATTATAAGCTTGCATATGTACTAGACTTCTTTGTAGCCGGTAATCATAATTATTTAATCATGTGTTGTAAATCTAGAATGGAGTAAGACCTCTAAAAAGCCATGACACATGGTTACAAGGAGTGCATCAGTAGCTGTAATTCCCGCAAAATTTTTGGCATAGTACATCAAAACTGTGAAGGTCAATGCTACAACCTGCTTCTGTGCACCTTTTAATATCCAAACTGGCAAATGACAGTTATCTTAGGCTGTCTAACAGTAAAGGTATAAAATACAAAAAGATATCTTTAGGAAAGAGAAATCAACATTGTTATTGAAAGTCGAGCTCTGAGAGATAACAGAGATTCACTTCCAAAGACAGAAATCATTCTTGGAATGGAGCAAACAATAAGAAAAGCTGGACTACACTAACAATAAAAATATCCAGCATTACAATGTTCTAGATTTGGGTCTAATGACGGACACCTGGACAGCCCATTCCTCTATAGAAGGACATGCCAACTAACATGACCATAAATAGACCATCCTAGAAAAAGTCTTACTTGTCTACTTATGAAATGAGACCACATTGTCAAGTAGCCATAGAGGAAAAGGTTGAGTAATGACAATAAAATGAAAAAGCGTAAGAAAGATTTTAAATTCAGACTAAAAATTTTAAATGTGACAAAGTTCCTAAACAAAATCATCCAATTAGATTATTCATTAAATACACTAGAAAGACAATTAAATTCAGTCAACTGAAAAATCCCAGGTACATTATTTCAGAAACTTATATGTACCGTACTACTAAACCTTTAGTCAACCATACCAAAGAATTCAAATTGTGGACTACATGATCATTCCAATAATGATACAAGTATGAAAATCACCAAAAATACTCCACACGATTATTCCAAAATGAAAATATCCTGACCAATTCAAATTCCAATGCAGTGATCATTTTCCCATACAGTCGTTGCCTGGTTCATAGAACTCAAGTTTTTGGCATAAATTTCTCTGATTAAAAGGCACCTAGAATGTTATCAAAAGTTTTAGATCATGCAGATATCATTCCTCCTATGCTTCATTAATGCTTTAACAATTCACAGCAATCCATCATGATGAAGCATCTTTCAAAATCCTTTCTTCCCTAATTGACTTTTATCTTTATTTCCTCCAGTTGTCGATGAGTAGTACTGCAGTCTTAATAACCATAGTCTCCGTTATATTTTCACTTAGTACGTTCATCATTGCAGTTACATTTGATCACCTCCCAACAACATTTCACAATGCACAAAGTCTTTTACATGTAGCTATGGTTAATCTATTCCCAGTCAAGCGAGCTCATATCTTCTGGCTGACGTACGTACATATCCTATCTAATGTAAAAGCATGTTGAATAATAAAGTCGAGATTTACCTCATTAACAGCTGAAATAGCAACAGAATCTATCGTACATTAAGATAGTCAAACTCTCCAAAGTTTGTAGGTCTTCATCTTCCTCTTCAAAACACTACTGAATGAGGTTTAAACATGGATCTGAGATTGATACAAATATATACCCATGTTTACCAGGCAGGATTCTCTGCTTTGCATAGATTGCTTCTTATTCTTTGCATTCTGAGTAGCAACTGCACAGCAGCAGTTGTACTTCAGCAATATCTAATAATGATGTCCACACAATCTTCTATGTCACAGAAGAAGAAATGTTGGCAGAGAGAATTCCAAAATTTGCCAAATTTGGACTTGTGATCATATGTTAATGCATATGATGTTGGCAGCCTTAACTAAATGATGGACTATGGTATGTGTACTGGTAGTATATGAAAGAATGTAGTTTACAGCCTCTTTATGTACAATCAGTACATAACACCCTTTCTGGTGTTTACAACATAGTTGTTTCATCTCCCTGGAAGGATTTAATTTTGGTGAACCCATGTCAATGTGTTAAAATCTGAGTTTGTAAAGAAATTACAGGTCTGCAATATGGCTACCTGTATTAAGTGTTCTATACCCTTCTTTGTAGTCTTAACATCAGTGATTTGGGTTAAAAGCACTGAAAAGGTAGTGAACAAAATTCTTGTTGATTGTGGATTCAGAATTCTGTTCTCATTTCAGGTAGTAGAGTTAATCTCACTCATTGTTGTACAGTCCTATTAAACAAGCAGGAAGGTACTTAAGATTTTGTGTGACATCAACCATAGTCCTAAGCTTTGCTAACAGCTCTTTTGCCTTATATCACTAGCACATAAGTTAAGTCTCGCACACCACTGTATTCCCATCATAGTACTTCTCATCCAGATGTCTCACTGTCTTCCACAAATAAAGCACAATGCTTGTCAGGAGAAATGAGTCTTGGCTATGTACATAGTCCAGACCCTATCCACATACGTATTTGCTATTAACAATAAACAATTCTTGCGCATATGTAGTTTCCAGCTTGATAATGTTGAGCATCAGCTTCCAGTTCTGAGGATTTTGTGCCCCTTTATTGTGAGGGTGATTTCTGAAGCCATAATTTTCTTCTGGCCTGACATGATTCAGTGTTACTGGGAGATCATGAATAGTATAGACCACTTTTAAACTTTTTACAACTGTACCATCATGAAATTGTCCAATCTGATTTCTGCTCATAAAGACCAAATTTGAACTCACCATTGATTTAGGTCATAGGTGAATCCATACTATTACTCTCCCACTCTCCTGAGTCCACATTTCCAAAATTTCAATACTGTATAATATTTGTTGTGCCTTGAAGCTGGCTTTAAACATACTTCCAGTGAAACATTCAATTATTAACCTTACCAAGTCTGCCCTGCGAGCCAACACAGTTTGCTTATGTAGTTGCTATATACACTTCCAACTTCAATGAGCATAGGCATGAGAAGGGAGTGTATATCTAAGCACTGCACATAAATTTGCTATGAGATTGCTATTACATTGTATCATATTCTTTTTAGGGATGAACTACTTTCTGCATAATAGTACATACTAAATGGCACCCACATGACTTACCCAGCAATATCAAAATTAGAATTGGTAACAGATGGTTACCATCTTGGAAAATGGCTGCCTGTTGGAGTTCCAAGTAGATTTCCTAAGCACACCTATTTTAACATGATTCAAAACACAAAACAAAGTGAATTACTGCAGACAATACCATGATAATCAAACAACCCAAGGAACTTGAAAACAAAACAAATTTTTTGTCAGCAATGACATCTTGAGGAATGAGCACTATGGAGAACTTTAAGGTGCTGGAACTTTTCTTTTTTTTAACTGAGCTTTATTTATCGTTCATGTCAACTTTCATGCTCATATAGTCTAAATTTTTCTCTTTATTTTCATACTTGTTAAACTTATGTGACAAAATCTTACTGCACGTTTTTAAGTATTGGACATTTTATCTTTATAGCTTTGAGCAAGAGAGTAAAGACAATTACATGAGGTGGAGCACCAACATGGTTCAAGCAGCAGGAGTGTGATGAATGGCTTATCTCAGAAGCAAACAGCTGTTCTGGCAGCCTGTCTTAAACCAATTTCACACCTGAAGGATTTCTCTTTGACAAGCAAGGACATGTCATATTCATACATTTCAAGCACTGTGATCAACTAGAAGATGCAGCTATTGACAAATGGAATGATGCATGGGAAGGGCTCTGCTGCAAATCATTTAACTGGATAAAGAACCACTACATTCCAAAGCCATTCCATGAATCTGAGTGACCTTCCTGCAGGAGAATCATCTTGTGCATGAACAGTCTGATTGAGCCTTATATCAGGAGCCATTTCAAACCGCTCTCTTCACTAAGAGCATTTCATGAGTACTGTCTACAATTTGGAAGCATTCACAGAATTTTCATGTAACCATTCAATTTAAACTTTTTCCCCTCTTGGTATATGCAATAGAATACATATTATTCTTGAAAAGTCACTGAGATCATTCAAGAATTATTTTCTGTTTATAATGAATTTCCATGACTTTAAATAAACAGTAAAAAGTGCCTGAGTATTTGGCACCTGTTTAGCATTTAAAATGCATTTATGAAAATATTTCACATAATCAACAGGTGTGGACTAACAAATACTTAGCTAACTTATCAAAATATAAATATGATGCAACTTGGGGAACTAGTGACACATTTCCATGGCATATTCATAAAGGTACTGGTGCTATCCAGGAAGGTGTTGCTAATTTATTGTCACAAGAAAAAATCCTCGACAGTCACAAGGTAGAAGCTGAAGAGAATTAGAACCTTTGTTATTCCTTAAAAAGTAATAAATTTGCCCCATAAGCTCTTTATTTTCCATTCACAAAGGTTTTTGTTGACTACTGATATAATTTTGACAAATCACTTGAAATTTCAGAATGCTATTGTTATTAATAAGATGTAATTTTATAACTGAATATTTACAACCAATAAGAACCTAAACTCCCTGAGTCATTAAAATTTACATAAAAATACATTACATTATTCCCATTGTAGTTTTTTTATGGCAGTACAGTGCCGGTTGTCCATAATAGAAGAGAAGATTATCACATTTGCAAATGGCAAGCACAAATATGAAAACTTGAACACTACCATGCCAGTAGTAGACATTTTTACATATGATCAGACAGGGTGAAAGGTGACATAAGCTGTTCCATTCACGCACATTGTAGGCACAAAGGTATGTGCCTCCTGTGGGTGTACTGTCTTGAAGATAACTGTAACTTTAACTGCATCACAGAGTACTTTATCTATCAACCTAACAATGTTCCTAGAAAGTTGTCCACCTGCCAATGAAGCAGTATGGATTCATATGGAACGTCTAAACCTAACCTTAGCCCAGCCCTTACTGGCCACTCCTAACTGAGATTGATGAAAGCATTGATGAAAGCAAGTTCCATCACAAAGAGTACTCTAACTCTGGCAATAGAGCATCATAGATGGCTTTCAGAACATCATTCCCTGGCTCCAGAAACATGGTATCAGATTGTGGAAATACAAAGTACTGTACCAGGATGACTCTCTGCAGTTAAGAATCAAAGAAGCAAATAACAACATGACAGGCACACCAGAAGCAACACTAAATCATCTTGATGACGTCAATGCTATAAATACATCTATCATCAGACAATAGTATACTAAATGAAAATAAGTTGCAAAAAAGTTTTTATCAGTTTCAATTATTGTAATAATTATTGATTATATAATAATGCTTATAAATTTATGTAAAATGGTGCTAATTAAATTTATGCAACAATTTACAAAAGCCTTGCATGATAGCACTTATTAAATTTAGGTAAGAATTATCAGAATTATGTGGGACAGTGGTACTTAAAGTTACAGTATACTTCAAGTAACGAATGGACTCTGCTAATTCAAGTCACAGTCTAGCTGGAGGGTATGCTAATTTAGATTAGGGTACAAGTTCTGCCAAAGTTATGCATGTTGGTGGTAATTAAACTTATGCAATTGATGTTAATAAAATTATCACATTATCTCTATCACGTGTACTCAATGGCCTTTTGCGCCTCATGTTTGTTGAAGAATTAGTGGTTTGGAAAGCAAAGCCAATTAACACAAAAATATTTCTTTCAAATATTTTGTAACCAAGGAACAGTAATTAAAATGTAATTAATAATTTTTAGCATTATTGCTGGACATTGATGAATGATATTTTCTTAGCCCTTAATGGATGGATACCATCGTATGAGTAACAATAACAGGTCTCAAGTGGTGGGCAGATTCACTCATGGTGAGCATCAATATTATGAGCCATCAATTTGGAAGAATTGGAGGGGAAAGATGTTCCATTATTTCTACGGTCCATAAATTAACTAATGGCAACTTTTAGATTGGCTCAGATCAATGATTGATAGGCAGTTCATGAGTTAGTTGTGATCTTGACTTCAAGGTGGCATGTGGTGCTTCTCTTTCTCCCAAGATGTTTTTTATTTATTTGCTCATAAATATACCCAGGGGTTGCTGTTGGTTTCAGTTCTTATCTTTTATGATAAGATGTCAGTTATAAATGTAATTTTCCACAGAAAAGTAAATTTATATAAATATTTTACAACAAACTCAGAATTTGTTACTGATTTTAGTTTTATCTGTTATGATATTGTGTGAGCTGTAATTATAACTTTACATAATAAATTAAGATAAATAATTATAAAAAACATGCATAGCTTGGTAAAACTTACAACTGTCTTGTAAAAGAGGCCCAAAAAGGAGTTGGAAATACTGCAGTCACTTTCATCTTCCTGTGGTAGGTAGGAAGAATTTTTTAGATTTTTTTATTACACCATGTACCCTTGCACGTCTTCCCCTTTCCATTATGTGTTTTTCTTAAATTGGCCGACCTCAAAGTTTGCCTGGTCTGAGGGCTGCATATTGTTTTTATTTTTTCTGGCCCAGCTCTTGAAGGTTAAACCAAGAATGATTTCAGAATAAGTCTTGAACACTGATTTTGAAATTTCCTTTCAAAAACTTTTTTTACATTAATGTTAAAAACAAAACATTATTTGATAATAAAGTTCAGAACATTTAATACAAAATAAAGTATTAGGTAAACAGTGATACTATGTTCCCACATGATAAAGAAGGAATATGTTCCTCTTGGAAAATCTGCAAAATTGTACATGATTATTTTGTCCTCTATAGATTTAGTTACTGCGATAAACTGGTAACACTGGAACAGACGCTTTATCTTCCCTTCATGGATTTATTTGACATGGCTCTAAGAAGAAAAGAGGAAGTAAAGCGTGAGAGAACAGAGATGAGAATGCTGAGGTGGATTATGGGAATATCACTGCTTCTGAGACTGGAAAATGATGAAATAAGAAGAAGGGCAGGCTTAGTAAAGATTACAGAGGGGATAAGAGAGTAACTATTGAGATGGAATGGACATGTGTTTAGGATGGATGACGAGGAGGGACTGAAGAGCCTCTTTGGAGGGAAAAACCCTTGTAAGAGAGTCACGATAGAGATGGAATGGGCATGTGTTAAGGATGGATGACGAGGAGGGACTGAAGAGCGCTTGGGAGGAACCTGTTAGAGGAAGATCAAGAGGGAGACAGAGAATTAGATGGCGAGATAAAGTGAAGGAAGATATCATGGAGAGAAGAGGTTTAGTGGAGGATGATGCCTTTAATAGCAGGCAGTGGAGAAGGCACACCCAGCAACTGACCCTTTAATGTTAGGATAAAAAACGGTGGGAAAGAGGATCTTGCAAATGTTGCAGCTTGCAATTTGCAACTAGCAAGATGCTGTCGATGAGAAAATACAAATCACTGAAAAATATAAGATATTTTATATAAATATCAAAACAGTGACATAATCCAGACATCTTATCATTATTATCATACAGATAATGACAGATTGGCTGTACATACAGTATAAATATATAAATATTAACAGAACAACAAGTCCACAACCATCCTGCAGTCAAATTTATCCCTATTTTTAGCTTAATTTTATCCCATGGATTAAACATATATACATAATATATATATCAGATATTATATATTATTATATATATATATATAGCTATATATATACATAGCTAATATATATATATTATATTTAACCTTTTTTTTTATATATATATCATATATAGATACGTATTATATTATTATATCTTTATTATATCTTCTCTATATCTATCATCATGATCTTCTTACTATTTATCTTATATATATCTCTATATATCTATATATATATCTAATATATATCTATATATACTATATCTATCTATATATATATAGTCATCTATATATCTATATATAGATATATATCATATTACTATCTATATATATACCGTATATATATATAATATATATATTGATATATATATCTATATATAGTATATATATATATCTATATATATATATATAATAATATATATATATATATATATATATATATATATATATATACAGTAGTACCTCGAGATACGAAATTAATCCGTTCCGAGGCGCCCTTCGTATCATGAGGTTTTCGTATCTTGGACCACATTTTACATGTAAAATGGCTAATCCGTTCCAAGCCCTCCAAAAACACCACACAGTAAATTATATTTCCAGGCCTAAAACACATGTTCTAGGATTACGACGCCGATCCGACGGAAGAAATATGACTCCAAAAAAGGCAAAATACTGTACATACTTGAGTAATATTCAGCTGCATGTAATGTTCAACCCCATTTTTACTGCATATATTAGGACTTTAGCATATGTCCCTTAGCAATAAGCCTAGCCTATGTGTTAGCGGTTGCTACTGTAGCCTAGTCTATGATTCTGACATCTAAACCTAAGAAGCTAAAAGCTTAGAATATGCCAATAAAATGTATAAATAATCAGTATGTACTCATTTCAAATAATTATTAATTAATCATTAACTATAATACACAAACAAACAAAAAAAACCTTCCAATCGATTGTTTACATTCAGCTCTTACCGTCTTACGAGTACCGAACGAACGCCAAGCAATCACTTTTTCCTAGGGACCACAGTAAGCCATAAATTTTCATTACTATCTCTCTTCAACTAATGAAACTACCAAACAGTATAATAACCATTCATTTCTATTCTTTATTCTATCTTTACCTAATGGAGATACCGAGTTACTGACAGCTATAATGAAACATATATGTAACGTAATATTAAAACAGAAGAAGAATTCTAAAAAATACGTACGATTTGTTTGGCAGTCTGATTTATTTTATATTTTACGATATCTAATTCACAATTTTTTATTAAATATATTGCATGTACTCATTTCAAATAATTATCAAGTACTACCATTAACTATAATAAACAAACAAAAAAAAGCTTCCAACTTCTGTTTACATCCAGCACTTACGAGTATCGAACCATCGCCAAGCAATCACTTTACACAGTAAGCCATAAATTTTCATTATCTCTCTTCAACTACTGAAAACTACCAAACAGTATAATAACCATTCATTTCTATTCTTTATTCTATCTTTACCTAATGTTTTTTTTTTTTATTAAATGTATTGCATGAATAAGTATTTCAATTTACAGCATCCTTTTACCAATAGAATACTTAAAGCACAAGGGGTAGATGCTGACCAATAGGAGACCAGGATCTTATGGGGTGACTAGCATCAGGAACCAATGGGAGAGCGGGAGGATGGTGGCGAGTTTACTTAGTTGGCAGCGCGGGAGTTTTAAAATTGTTCTCGGTGGTCCGGGCAAATCTCGGGACTTTACAACAACAAACTTTCATATCTTGAAAACTTTTCGTATGTAGAGCTGTAAAATTTTTCATATTTGCTTTTGTATCTCGAGTTTT
>NC_087209.1:75082092-75139592 GCF_015104395.2 Macrobrachium nipponense
TTCTCGATAATAGATTTGCCTGGACCAGGGCGCGAACCTATGGATCCTTTCAAACCCAGGAACGTCAGTGAAGCTATTATCGAGAAAAAATTCCCCTTCGGTTAAGCATATATGAAAATATATTAATTCGGTAGAGCGAATTAGATATTAAAGGACATTGTAGCTCGATATATGTATATGAATCACGGAAATGTGATATGACTTATAGATTGGCTACGTGCTGTCAAAAGCACTACAAACACTACCGGAGTCGAGGTGGGTTGATGTTGTCTCCAAACCACTAATTACCTGCGCGCGAAAGGTATATGAGGGTGAGAGGCGACATGAACTTTTAGCCTCTCGCGGTGGTGTAGTAGGTAAAGCTTCACTGACGTTCCTGGGTTTGAAAGGATCCATAGGTTCGCGCCCTGGTCCAGGCAAATCTATTATCGAGAAAAAATTCCCCTTCGGTTAAGCATATATGAAAATATATTAATTCCGAGGTAGAGCGAATTAGATATTAAAGGACATTGTAGCTCGATATATGTATATGAATCACGGAAATGTGATATAACTTATAGATTGGCTACGTGCTGTCAAAAGCACTACAAACACTACCGGAGTCGAGGTGGGTTGATGTTGTCTCCAAACCACCTAATTACCTGCGCGCGAAAGGTATATGAGGGTGAGAGGCGACATGCAAACCTTTAGCCTCTCGCGGTGGTGTAGTAGGTAAAGCTTCACTGACGTTCCTGGTTTGAAAGGATCCATAGGTTCGCGCCCTGGTCCAGGCAAATCTATTATCGAGAAAAATTCCCCTTCGGTTAAGCATATATGCAAATATATTAATTCCGAGGTAGAGCGAAATTAGATATTAAAGGACATTGTAGCTCGATATATGTATATGAATCACGGAAATGTGATATGACTTATAGATTGGCTACGTGCTGTCAAAAGCACTACAAACACTGACGGAGTCGAGGTGGGTTGATGTTGTCTCCAAACCACTAATTACCTGCGCGCGAAAGGTATATGAGGGTGAGAGGCGACATGAACTTTTAGCCTCTCACGGTGGTGTAGTAGGTAAAGCTTCACTGACGTTCCTGGGTTTGAAAGGATCCATAGGTTCGCGCCCTGGTCCAGGCAAATCTATTATCGAGAAAAAATTCCCCTTCGGTTTTAGCATATATGAAAATATATTAATTCCGAGGTAGAGCGAATAGATATTAAAGGACATGGTAGCTCGAGATATATATATATATATATATATATATATATATATATATATATATATAATATATATATATTTATATATATATATAATTCTATATATATAATATATATATATATGCAGAAGCCAGGTACTATGTCGTACCTCTAAGTAAATGTGTATTGTGCATTAAGACCATTATTGTTGGTGCAACCACTCATTTTGTTTTCTCAGCCCCCAATGTATATATATATATGAATATATACATATATATACATATATATATATATATATATATACAGTAATACTTTGGGTTACGAACCGATTAGTATACGAATTTTTTAACTTACGAAGTGACGCCCTCATTCTGGAATACGAATTTCGCTTGGAATACGAATGCGCGAATTTCCATCATGGGAGGCCGCCTGATTTGTTTACATCGGATGAGCGTGGGATCTGCGAAACGCATTTTTTTCGGCCAAAACTTAACGCCTGCTTTGTTTACATCGGATGAGCGTGGGATCTGCGAACGCATTTTTTCGGCCAAAACTTAACGAGGGTCACGTGACTTCCTCCTACGCATCCCTTGACCCTTTTTAAACCATAACTCTTTCAATATCTCGCTGGCGGTAAGATTGAACGCATCTGTCCGTGATACGCTCTCAAATTTGCTTAGTGATTTGCGCACGTGTTGTGTTTCCGTGATAGTGCTTATACATTACTATTACCCAAATACTAAAGACAATGGCTCCCAAGATGACGAAGGCAAGCAGCAAGAAGGAAAGCATAAGAAAGAAGGAGATGATTACAGTCGAAATGAAGAAGGAAATTATCCAAATGCATGATAAAGGCGAGTGCATGAAAGACATTGCAGCATTCTTCAAGCGGTCGCAATCAACGATCTGCACTATTTTGAAGAAAAAGGAAGAAATTAAAGCCAGTAAAGCATCAAAAGGTGTCACAGTATGACGAAACAACGGCCTTATATTCTCGACGATGTAGAAAATTTGCTCATAGAAAAATATTTTTTCAAAATTGTGAAAGACAACATAGTGTTGCGTAAGCGTAAAATTAGTGATCGTAGTGAACGGTGCTCTCTAGAGAAAGAACCAGAAAGTCTTCCAGAGTGTTCACGGAGGGAGATTTCCCCCCCAAGCCCTAACCCTCTCCTCCTCACCCTTCCCCTCCTCCCGTCTCCGTCAAGCCAGCAGCCACACTCGCCAAAGGTAAAGTTCAGGTTTTACTGTGCATGCGTATTAAATCTAGTGTTTATATTAATTTCATTCTTCAATTTTATAATTTTATGTAATTCCTACAACGAATTTTCAACCTTAGTGAACAAAAATAAATGGAAAAATATGAATTGAAATGGTTATTCATGTTCTATTCTATATTCATCTGCTTTGGGTAATAAATAGTATAATTTTATACTTACGTGATCTTAATAGCCTAATGACATGTTTGCAGACAGAGGGCACCATTGACAACAGGTAAGGGTTTCTAATTTGTGTAGTTTTAATAAAATGGTGGTTAGATATACTATATATATATATATATATATATATATATATATATATATATATATATATATATATATATATATATATAACATATATATACATATATATATAAATAAAGGTTTTTGCCGCGAAGGAAAAAATGAAAAAGCGAGATAGCCGAGTACTTTCGGTCTTGTTATAACCCTTTACTAAGGCAAACTAAGGCCTCAGTAAAGGGTCGGAACAAGACTGAAAGTACTCGGCTATCTCGCTTTTTCATTTTTTCCTTCATGGAAAAAACTTTATTTATACATAGCATCACGTTTCATATACTTTGTGATCAAGTTATTCATATATTATATATATATATATATATATATATATATATATATATATATATATATATATATATATATATATATATATATACATATATATATATATATATAATATATATATATATACTATATATATATATATATATATATATATATATATGTATATATATATATATATATATATATATATATATATATATATATATATCTATATATATATATATATATAGATAGATATATATAATATATTAATATAGGAAAATATTAATATATGTTATATATTATATATATTATAAGATATAATTATATATATAGATATATATAACCTATAATTAATACCTTATATATATTATAATATATATGTGTGTGTGTGTGTGTGTGTGTGTGTATGTATATACATATAAAGAGAAACAAAGTGTATGCTGGAATTAAACATTAGGTGGAATAAATAATATTTCTGCATACCTGGTAATGTTAAGCACATCAAAAACCTGAAAGGGAAACTAGGTTTAATGTGCAATTTTAGACAGTTGAAAATCCCGGGGATTTCCAGGATCCCGGGATTAATACTAATTTTGTCCCAGAATCCCAGGACAAAGAAAAAGCTCCAAAACAGCAATCGCTACTTGCTACAAAGATGGTTAGAGAGGAACTGGTATGATGATGAGGGGTAAGACAGGTCGTACTGCTTCCTCCTACTACCCTATTGGCTGAGTCCCGTAGCCACCAATTCCTTGTGTTATTTTTAACTGGACTCCAGCAGGTGCTAGAGAATTTATCCCTCACATTAAGACCAAGGTTTGTTCCATATATGAACAAACCCAAGTTTCCTACTGGGGTTCCCCCTTGTTATACATTGGGGGCTGAGAAAACAAAATGAGTGGTTGCACCAACAATAATGGTGTTAATGCACAGTACACAAAATAAGTATTGTAGTTATGAAAATATATGGCTCATGTATTCTGCAAAAAGTTGAAGTATCGAAGTATAAACAATTTTTCTTGTAAAAATCACCAACTCCTTATGATGGTCAAAGCTGTTCAACTAAAGGAGTCCAAACCCTATCACCTTGATTACTGCCAAGTAGTAGCTGAAAATGTTTAGTCATTTGATGTGGCTTTAATGAACATAAATGGCATACACGCATTTGACAGTTTTAGTTTTCCTTTATCCTAATCCATAGCAGCACTGTTGTATTCCAACAATATTCACCACAACTCATGAGTACAAAGACTGAACAAAGCAGCAACATTTTGCAGTCATCCTAGATTAATTTGAAAATAACAAAGGAACAGTTGAACACTTACAATCTCCTGAAGGCAGTAAAAGCTTTCAGTACAGAAAATCCAAAATCCATCTTCTAAGGTTACCAAACAGCAGTTACAGAAGCCTGTTGAGTAAAGTCGAAATGAGTTCAGAGTATGTACTATATGACATTAGCTTAGAATATATTATATCTATTTTTTTCCTTACATCTTAAAACTTAAGTACTCTTACATTACAGGTAAAATATACGTATACAGTTCATGAATTAAGATATTGATCATAAAAAGTTACTATTTTGCAATCATAGATTAACATAAAAATAATATATATGAAATTAAACACTTACCATCTCCTGAGGAAAGTAAAATTCTTTTTAATACTTGAAGCCAAAAAATAGTTGGATGGCCAAGAGACACTGGGGAGGTACCTGTTGAGTAAAAAGTCATGATGGGTTCACATAACATTAAGAAAGGTCTACTTCAGATGTAAAGTACAGGGGTAATTTATTTATTCATTTATTTATATATTGAATTGTTTTAAGCTGGAGTGCAATAGGCATCTCATTTCATTATCTATAACCACATAGAGGGAACCTGTTGAGTAAAGTCAAGGCAAATACAAACTATAAAATAAAATACAAGCTTGGGCATCATTCCATTCCACTATTATTAATCATATATGAATGAAAATCTTAAAAAACAAAATTAATTTGAACTTTATGAATAGTACAGCAATATTAACAATAGAGAAATCAGTTTTTCTGTTAACAGTCACCATCAGTTGGGTAGGGAGCCTATTGATGTAATCATAGCCTAGACTCCCATGGACAGGCTTATATTCCTTAAGATTTTCTTCCTGGTTCCCCTAGAATTACTTTATCACCAACTGGACTTCTGGAACTAGTGTTTCTCAGCGAGTTTTGCAGATTGACAAGGACTCCATAACAAGCCTTGTCACTAGGTCCCATGTATCCTCAGAATGACTGAATGTTGTCTGAATAGATCATTCTTCTAGTAAGGTACTTCCTTGGCATGGCAGTATCAACTAAATTCAACCATTTTCTTTTTCTTCTTCCCTTGAATGAAGGTTATGGCTTCTCTAGTAAGGTGTAGTTAAGATTTTCAGAGGTCAATTTGGAAGTGAAGGATGTAAACACTTAAAAGAATCTCTGCTTATGACAATCTGGCATGCAAGTGAGAAGGTACCTCCAGGTATCTGCCAGCTGAAGAAGTGCTTTAAAAGCATCCTGATGAGAAACATTTTCCATTTTCATGAATCTTTTTTACCAAATTTAAGAATATAGGAAGCAATTAGTCCCAGCCATGCCCATGATATGTCCCTTTGCCCAAATGTTGGCTGCTTCCTGAATACTAATGAGAATGTCACCATTAGAAATTGTTTAAAGTAGTACACATTTTTGGATGTTAGGTGGGACAAGTCACATTGGACAGTTTTTTGTATTAATAAAGTTTTCTAAATGGTTGTTGATATTCTTCACCAAATATTGTTCACCATACCTACATTGTTTTCAACAGGAGTAATAATCACTACTGTACTTACCTTGAGGTAATTTTTATCAAAAGATTCTAATGGAGAAGTCCCATCCTCATCAGATCAGCATTAAAAGCAAATGAAAAACATAGCCCAGCAAATAGGTACTTGCTGCATGGGAGGTGCTCTGACGACTGCCATTTTAGAAAGAAGTTTCAAATTCTTCACCTGAATGATAACAGATCATTAACACAGATTCAGATGGTACAACAACACTCACATCAAGGACAGCTGCTGACTGCATGACATATTCCAAAAATTAATAATCAAGATATAGTACTGTCATGAATTCATAACCTTCAAAATATTCATCATCTCAGTGATAAAAAAATTTCAAAAGTGGTTAATGTCATATTTTTCCCATATTTATAAAGCTCGTCCTGTTAATGACTGCCGATAGACTTATTAATTTCATCAGTAATAAAAAAAGGTAGGCAATTATCACTTGTAGAATAATATTTACACACCGTACCTGACAACCAATTAGCAGAAGGATGACCTGCAGGGCAATCAAACAACCAGTGGCTATTAACAAAGGAGAAAGAGGCTGTGCAGTAGTTTTCATCAGATTTCTGAGTTAAATTTATAGCTGGAGACTAATGTTCTAAATGACCTGAAAAATAATATTAAGATTGACTTGACAGCACGATCTGAGTTAGTTGCCATTTCTCATTCATTCATAATAAATTGAGAGGAGAACAATACAGTCATTTGGGCTAAATACAATACCATCTTTCCATGATTTCAAGTGTGACCAAATACTGAAGAGAAAAATTTGACAGCTATATATATTCAAGGTTCAGTTTCCACTTCTTGGTACACATATAATACATTTATTAGTCCAACCTTTAAGTTCTATAATGACAGATTTCCAGAATCATTACAGTACTATCTTTATTCAAATTATTTATAACAAACAGGACATAGTTGAATTGACTATAACCTGTTAGCCATCTTTCAACAAAACACAATGACAATGTGAAATGAAACGAAGAGAGATTGAGAGAAATTGCAGTTTAAAATACTAAAAGTACTGCAGAGTACAGTAAAATACAAGAAAATGTTGTCAAGGAAGAAATCACCAAGATACAGAGACCTACTTCTAAAGATTCTTTATTATGCGAAAAGGCTTAGCAAAACCAGTATATTTACATCTGTCAAGATAATTATTACACCACAGTTCTGCAACATGGTGTGAACAGAGATAAAAAGTATATCTAAAAGGTATCTTCAATGAGGAAAGAATTAGCTCCATTTTTTTCTTTGGTAAGGAAAAGACACCCACCCTTAATAAAGATACTATATATTGAAAATATCCTTGAATTACTGCCTTTGAAGATGCTATTCTCAATCAAATAAAATTTGTGTTTACTCTGATGTCATATTCCCTAGGCCAGGGCAACACAGTGGTTTTTAATATTATGTATAATATATAAAGGATTCGTTTATCCAGACCTCCGAGCCTAATAATGGCTCTTGCAACATAAGCTCACTGTACATACTAATTTCTAGTATTTATCCAGACTACAAGTATCAGTCATTACCGAGTAGAATACTGGAACTCCTTATAAAATAACACACATATGAGGGGACCATCAATTTTGCCTTGTGGTACAATCCAAATTCCATGCACAGAGTCAAATTACTTGATCCTATTGAACAATATCTTAGTAAGCCATTTGAATTCAATGGTCTTCTTTTACATTACTTAGGATTCCCAACAAACATATTTTGGCCTGCATGGAATATACACAACCTCACCCAAAAATTAGATTTTATAATGTGGAAGCCACAGTAGACCCTGGTGCAGACCACTGATGATTTTTCATAGTTGAGCCAACACATCATTTTCACATTTGCTATCAACCACTGAGATAAATCCATTAAAAAGTTTCTTGCAGAAATGGGCTCTTTTTGAGTAGTTTTGTGCATTTTGTTCTCCATACTACTGTAAAAAAAAATAAAAATAAAAAAATCCTGATCAATTCACTTGAGTTTGAATGCTGCTGTCTGAGAATGGCAGAAGGTATAAAATCAAATTGGTACACATCAAAGAATAAAATTGCTCAAATTTTTTTTTCAACATTTGTCTTTAGCTTACCTTAACTGCATAAATCTTTCCTAATGTATTTCATGCAACAGAAATGCTGGTTCATCACATAGTTTCACAAATGAAATATACACTCATTATAAGTTGTATTCAATATTTAATAAACTGGTAATCTGGAGTTTTTCAACTTTTCTCATGCAGGATTAGTCAAAACTATATCAGATGCAAATCAAACACTGTATTCTTCAAGTATTCTGGACTTTGAAAATAAGTGTCCCTCAAAGTAGAAGTATGGACAGTATCATTGTACTCTTCATTGTTTACTTCTGATGTCTAGACCTTCCTTTTAAGGATTTATTAAAGTTTTATTAATTTTCTTCAATGTAACATACAATACTTTCTACTCAACCATCCAGTATATGTCACCTATGCTATCTGCTCATCTTTACCAACACCCTTCCCACCAAATGAGATCCCACCACCTCCTTATCTGCCTATTCACTGATTCATCACCTCCCATTTTCATTTATTGCTCAGCCTACCTTGATTCACTTTCCAGCCTCTAACACATCAACTAAATCAAAGGTGCAATGTTACACTAATCAACCTATGGATTTTATGGTCTGCTTCCTCCATTATCCTTTACTCTATCATTCTGTTGCATACTAAGTTCCAGTTTCACTTTGATCTTCAGAATTACTTAATGATTATCATCACACATGCCACTTTCTAATTTGATTGAAGAAAAAATCTGAAATTTTAGTAATGAAAATTGTATATATGGAAGATCTAGAACTTTAATGAATTATTTTTAATTCAAGAAATACACTTCAACCCAAAGATAAAACATATCTTCAACTTAAAGTATCTAGGATTTATCATAAATTTAGAAAAAGTTGCCACATCCAAAAACTGTCAGTTCTTTTACTTCAATTTATATTAATGTACTTAAAAATTATTAGGGATAGTTTAATACTTCTGTTACACAGCTGGCAATTAGACAAGACCAGGCAGTAAAATCTTAACAAAATGCTTAACAAGACCACCAAATGTCATTCAGTTTGTTCAGATACTTATACTTGACTCCGTAATAATCAAAATTGCAAATCCAGATACACAGGATACCTCAACCTGTCAAAAGTCCAGAACAACATATCAGAGCTGAGAGTTTCACTCTCTTGCTACAACAGTAATCTAGAGATTCAAAAATCTTTGCTAACTTTTCTTATTCATCCTTTCCCTCTCTCCACATATGTAATTCCTAGAAGAGGAACTCTATTCAAATGCCTTTTAACTCCAGAATCTTTATATACTTTTCATCAATCTGATTTTTGGTAACTTTTTAGTCAATCAGCAATTTCCTTACAGAACCAAATTTATTTTGGACATTTACGCTCAAGCAGCAGGGGTTGCGCTCTGAAGGGTAACTAAAGGAATACTTAAGGTCTTCAAAAGAAAAGAACATCTTTAAAAAGGTTTCAGTTTTAAAACTTTTTGTTCCAAAATAGACAGGATATCAAATAGAAAATACAATTACACTATGTTTAGAGTACTGTATTAGTACAACAACAAAAAAAGTATAAATGAGATGTTTGGTGGACTCACCCGTTCCACTTGATATCAATTTAATTTTAAATGCAACTTCAATTACACAAAAGTCAAACCTGAAAATATTCTGGTCTTTACCTTTCAAAAATCTAAATGTTCTTTTTACTTCTCTGCTCAATAAGAAAAACAGAATTTTGTTATAACTTTACTCAAAATACAATATACAATAAACAATTTTAGGCAGTTTAAAGTACCGATCACTTTGCTGCCCCTCTTACATTACATCCACTGGCATCAGATAAAAAATGACAATAAACTTTTATTTTACAAATTATAACTATGTATTAAGTAAGCACATGTAATGTACAAGCAGCAGCTCATGAGGTGTAAAACTTCACAGTGCATTTTATGTGCTTTGCGGTTTAAATTTCCAAGAGGAAAATCCCTTTACATTATAAAAATCTGAAGACAAATAATTTACATTAAAGCTAATATATTACAATAAATTCAAATAACATGTGCAAGTGATTCTAATCCCCACAAAATAAAGAACAGAGAAAAAAACAACTGTCCTTTCATCGGAATGGGAAAATAACTACTAATGAGTTTTGTCATGGACTAAGCAATCCACATGTGACATGCTACAAATTAATAACCGAAAAAAATATTAATGCAGGTAATATCTGTCATGCAATACCTAACAAGATTCAATCACTTTCCAGACAAAAAAAAAAAAAAATCACTCATAAATCTAAACTTAAGCATTTTCATAATGAAATTTACATCGAATTCAAATAATTTACAAATGATCTAATAAGAAAATGACACAGCATTAATAAAATACTTTAATGCACTCAAAAAATATACACCAAAGACAGTGCTGGATCAATAACTTCAACAAGTCAGGAGCTTAACAAATTAACTTCTGAAATTTTTTCAAGTACTATATAGTATTAAACATAAATGTGGAAAAATAAAACCCCAAGAAACATTAAAAATGTTAATGGCAGTGTGGGAGGTGCTCTCTTAAGCGGAACAATTGTCGTTAAAGATCGGTTAAAAGGTTCCACAAGTTTCAAAACACTTCATTCAGTCAATCGACAAAGTGCCATGCTTAACAACAAAACATATTAGAAAAAGATATAAGATAAACATGTTTCTGTTTATTTGTTATCCATAGGTTAGCATAAACTAATACTGAAATTATCCTCATAGTATGGGACTATACATTGTGACCGGCATAGAAAATGGCAATATGCCATTAGGCTTCTTGATAACCTTGCAACTAAGCATGACAATGCTGGCAATTACAGATGCACGAACCTCACTGTACCTTCTAAGCTTGACCCTACAAGTTGCTAATAAAACTGTAAGGAAATTTTCTAGGAGCAAGTCAGTTCTTAGAATTCCAAAGAATGAACTCAGCGAAAGCCCTGTTGATAACTATCACAAAACCCTATCACAAAAATAAAAGAACGCAGATATGTAACCGTAACAAAATAAAACTTAGAATGAAATGTAATTTTCAAAGTAACTGCAAGCCAAATTTTTACAATGAAGCATCACATGCACCAACTACTTGCATATCATTACTGTCAATATATACATCATAATGACTACATAATTCATACTACTCTCAAGTGTATAAAATTAACTATTCCCATAAAGCTACTTATGTTCGCAACTTGAGACAATAAATACAATAGGTGGAACTATACACTGTCAAAAATGACTGACCCCTGACATATCGGACATATGACTTATCATTGAAGAGTCCTTCTAACGGACTCTGTCTTAGCTTTGTTATTTTTAAATCTAACAACAGGGTACCTTGAGCTGCTCTCCTGCAAGATCTGGAGAGCACCATATGAATTCTATGTACAACATTAAAAACTATAAGTGCAGTGCTCAAGTTTTGTGTCTTTGTGCCCGGGAAGAACGAGTGAAAATATGACCAATAATGGAATCTAAAGCTTGCCTACATGAAATCCAAACCTACTCTGTAATAATAAAAAGGTTTATGGATGCACCATTGTAAAAAAAAAAATTGTCTTAAACATTATTCAGAAAGATTAACCTTTGAACATATCTACATCAACAACAGATTTTCAAAATAAAAAATAAAGAAATTTATCCCAGCTGGATAAAAACAAAAGGAGATCATCTAAATATATCCATTTGGTAAGTTTTTGTAAACAATATCCAACTAATCAAAAATATATGTTCACCAATATTTTACAAGATTTATAAATGATGCTTGGCAGGCGGAGATGGCACCCTACAGCTATACTGTTATCAGGTCATTAGTTCTTCATTAACTGGCGAGGAGATCCACTCGGGCATGATTTGTTTCCCGGTTTTCAGTGACCACTGCAACTATTAGACAAGGAGTTCATTTACATATCACATTTTCAAGTCTCACAACACCATGCTTAATCAAAACATTTCAATAAACTTTCAAGAACAGCCTGTTACACTTTCCACGATGTGCGAGATATTTACGTACACACAAAGTCAACACTTTAAAATACGTCCCAATTCCAGCAAACTTCTCAACCACATTACGAGGCGCCATCTCTCTCTGCCGAGTTGACTAATGAAGCTAAGAGCCAAGCATTCCACTAAATCATCATGATTTGTGGTTGCTGGTCAGCCACGTTAAACCCTCGTATAGTCCATCACCTGTTGTTGCACAACACGGTTGAACATACCAGTTTCGGTCACGAATTCTTGTTAATCCTAATTTTTCTTGTATTTCGTGAGGTTTCATAGCTGGAAAAGAAAATGCACTCTATTATAATTGATAAGACGTACATAGTGCATCCTTGTGGAACAAGGCAAAAGGCCATGAACTTGTGAGGTACACTTCAAAAGAATAATAGAAGTCCATAGCAATGAAAAAGGTTTATTTTCTAATAAATGATTAAACATCCAGTACTACCATTTCATAAAAGAAATATGTCCAACAAAGTTACATAATAATTTGAACACTTACCATCAGGTAAATCCTGTTTATTAGCAAATACAAGAATAATAGCATCTCTCATTTCCCGGTCATTGATAATGCGATGCAATTCTTGCCTTGCTTCGTCAACACGATCTCGATCAGCACAATCCACTACAAAAATGAGACCTTGGGTTCCGGTGTAATAATGCCTCCATAGAGGGCGAATTTTGTCTTGTCCTCCAACATCCTGATTTAAAATAAATAAAAGCTAAAGTTAAAAATACATATTTCCTCCACAATTCCCTAAATTTTCTCTGCACCATTTTTACTTCATTATTTAGCTTAAAAAGCTAAATGCCTGAAGTTAAAGTTCTAAATTCAACAGACAAACTCAGAGATATATAATATGTAATGTACTATGAACATATAGTATTACCAAAATGTTTGGACTTCATGACTTTTACACTTGCCTACTTTAGGATATCCAATATTCACTCAATGACAAATATTACTGGACCACAATTTAGCCCAACAACACTGAAAACCCTAACTCTCACAGGGTTTTTCTAAAGGATTTGTTCACAACTAGGCCTAATCATGCTTCTACATAAAATTTTGTAATTACACAGTAGATACATGTACAGTAAATACACACACACATGCTAAAGGTAACAGTATATATATAAAAAAAAATGATACATTTAACACTATTGATGTAAATATATTGTAAATTCATTTGCAAAATATATATACATATAAAATTTGCCAATGGGATTTTTTTTTCAGCAATTCAAGCTTCTCACTCTTCTCGGTTTTATGCCAGGTTTTTCCTTCATAATGATAAAGCCTTGTAACATGTTTTCTCCAATTTTCTGACTTGGCCTACTTTCTATTTTTATTTATCACTTGTCCAGGTAATTATTTAACCAAGAACCACCCCTTATGGATGTTCCGACCCTTCATGCTGCTCACAGATTTTATAATGAAAAAAGTGGTTTGGGATGGAAAAGAAGGTTCAGACCAGAATAACAATAGAAAGGTGGCAGACTTAGAAAGTGCAGATGATGCTATTTTAATCTGTAAAATACCACAGATTTACAAAACTTTAACAGAATGAATCACATCTAGAGATGGAACTAAATAAATCTAAGAAAAACATTAGTACTGAGGAGAGAGTATGAAAAGGATGAAACAACAGATGGAAAAATGATGAAGCTGAATATTTCGTACACTATATTTAGCAATAATACGTATTAGCCAGTACAGGCTCCCTAAGTAGGAATTTTAGTGAAAGATTAAAGAAGGAATATCATACAATATGCAGGCTGAATTACATCAGGAAATCAAAACTGAAGTTATTAAAAAAACATTATAAACAAATCTAGTACTATCTACAGTATATTACAATACAGACATGACTCTTGGTAGACAATGAAATTAGATCTAAAAGATTTTGCCAATTTGAAAGTAAAGCTTAAGATAAGTACAAGGAGTCAGATGGCAAGATCAAATGAGGATTGATACCATTAGGGAAATTATGAAGTTCCATATGTAGATGAGATAATGATGAAAGGGATAAGGAGATGGCTTGGACATGTCCTTCACACAATCCTGGGAGAACAATATATAAGTGTCAGCTGGGTTCCTGTAGGCACCAGAAGTGTTTTTATGATTCTGACCAACTTGGATAAAAACTATGAGAATGAAGGCTGGAGATTACAAGTATGGTAGTTAGGCGACACACAGACCCGGAAAAGAGAAGAGTGGTGGAATTTCACAGATGTCCTTTGCGTCAAGTGCTATTAGAGGCAAGATGATAAAAGGATATAGAAACAGGTCTATTTGATCTGGAAATAGTAGGTACAAATTTGGCTAATAAAAAAATAATTAATCAAACAGGACACCTTTAAGGGGGCCGGCCGGCTAATGCCCTTTTTTAAGGACAGGACTTTGATATTCATACCACTTAATAAGGTGACTTGGGACATCTCCAAACAGCATATGATTTTCGCCTCTGACCTTCGGTTTTGTGACGCCAGGGCGATTTATCCCGAAAATAACAAGTTTTTCAAAATTCTACTCCTCCCTTGATATTTAATATTAAGACCTGGGATTACTACCATATATAGACCTCATGTAGACCTCCAATCGAATGAAGTGTTTTTTTTTTCTAAAAGTCATTTTTTTGCTAGATATGAATTTTTCAATATGGTTGAAAAAACAAAAAATAAACCCTATAAATCAGGAGAAAAAAATTTATAAAAAAAATACGAAACAAAAATTGGAAAAAAGGGCTTGATTTGATTGTTCTACAATGTCTTTCTGAGTTATATACCAAATTCCAATGTTATAGCTTTAAAACTAAGTGAGAAAATAGATTTTGAAGGTCAATAAGTATAGTTTTGAGATACGGGCGTTCAAAGTTTTCCTTCGTATTTCTATAAAGACAATGTTAATAAATAATGATTATTATGAATGTAGATTTCTTTTTTGTGTATTAATAAACCAAAACTATTTTATTTATCATAATTTAATCATAAATGATGATCCCATTGCTCATATATCGCAGCCTGGGGCACTGCTTGAGGCAAGATGGGGCACTCCTTCCTACGCAATTCTCTCTTTCCCCTTCACTAACTCGGCTTATTACAGCGAATTTTCTTCTTCGGTATGTTAGCGAGATGTTTTCCTTGTATTTTCCTTTTTGGCATGATGAAATTCTTGCCCGAAACAAAGATAAACAAACGTAAAATGGAAGAGAATGACAAGAGGTGAAACTCGAAGGCGTACTCTTTTTTTTTTTTTACAAAGACAATTTAATAAATCATGATTATTATGAATTTCATATTCCATTTTGGGTATTGAAAAACCAAAACTTTGTTATTTATCATGAATGAAGAACTCTTTGATCAAAGATCGTAGCCTTGGGCATAGTGTGACGTGTGCTGTCAAGCAAGACGGGGGCGTTACTAAGCAACCCTCCCCTCTCTCTTCACTAACTACACATATATTATGATATTCTGTAATAATACTTGAGCGGTTTTTCTTCGTCTGTATGTTAGCGAGATGTTTTCCTTGTCTTTTCCTCATTGGCATGATGAAATTCTTGCCGAAACATACATAAACATACGTAAAAGCGGGCGAATGGCAGAGGTGAAATAGAACGTGTAGACTACTTGAAGTCTGTGATCGCACTAAATCAGGACTGGACTTGGTAGCTTGAGCCTGAAGTCTCCTTCTCGACTCGGGGAATGTCTACAGATGCCATTTCTCCCAATTTCTTTGACAATAATTATCAAAATTTATGATAATAGAAGAAATATTGCATTTTCTTGTACGGATCAATGTTTTAGGCTTATTGAGTTACGATAACTAATTACCCTGTAACTACGAAAGTAAGAGAAATTTTGACGAAATATTTCGTATGCGTATTCTCAATTGCCATATGAAGCTCCATGAATTTTTTCATGACTTTGCATGTTTCGCCCTATACCACCATATATAGGGGTTCCGGCCGGCCCCCTTAACACCAAGTACTTTTTGTAATGTAACTAATGGTTATAATAAGCCTTTACTATCTTGGAATGATTCACTTTCCAGCTTGTATGTATTACACAATCTTAAAACACCTGAAAGTGCAATTAGTTAAGAATTTATAATTTTTTTGAATATTTTTTCTACACCAAGTGTAGAAGATACGCAAATGCACCAAGTGCATTTGCGTATCTTCCTCTTTGCATTGATAATTTTTTTTTTTCTTAAATTGGCCAACCTTAAAGTTTGCCCAGTCTGGGGTTGTGCATGATAGTATACTAATAGCCTGTCCCTTAAGGGTTAAAAGGAAGAGTACGAGAGAAATCTACCGAGAGAGTTAGAAAGTCCAAAAATCATTCCCTCTGAGGCTACTCAGGCTCTACAGGAGTCCTTGAGCAATTCCTGTGCAGCACTCTAAAATTCATTCAATACTTTTCTTAGCCTTGACAAATGGATAGTAAATGCATCTGAATTAAGTCAAACTTGAAGAAACACAGGACACCACTTAAACCTGAGGGCCCTGAAAGGACTACGTAGTAGAAGGCTGGTCGTTCCCAAATTCCACAGCTACTGGCATACGTACTTGTGGATATGATGACAACTCCATGGCCAGAACTTGTCCTCCCTCAACCTTCAATCCCCAAAAAATTGTCCTTCCCTGGGATAAACTAGAGAACAAATACTATTTTGTTCTTTTCTGCCCAAAGAAGACATCCTTCTACTTTGATTTAGCTTCTGACCATATGTCTGGGTTCTAGAAACCCTTTAAGATAGCTAAGCTCGAGTTCTTATGGATAAACCCACCACGAATCTCCAAAAGTCTTTCCACCACCCTAACACAACTGTGAGGTTTGCTGGGTGTAATGTTGACCATTCCATGGTAGTATATTATAAGTCAGTGTCACAACACCTGTCTTAACTCTGAGTTATGAGACGGAAGAGAAAAATAAAAGCAAAAATCTGAATGGAGGCTTAACAATAAAATTGTTGCCTGGCAGTTTTGGCAACCCTTCCACCTCCTACAAAAACTGGTGACAATGACTGTCCTTGATTACTTGAAGATTGATGAACATTTGCTGTAAGTTGCAAATCTGTTATGCCAAGACCACACTGTAATTGTGCCTGATTATTCTGACATTCTCCAGCGAGACCATGTGTCCTAACAAAGAAAGCCATTACATTGAAGGAAGCTTCCTTAAATGGTTTGGTTTGTATGGTGTTTTTACGTTGCATGGAACCAGTGGTTATTCAGCAACGGGACCAACGGCTTTACGTGACTTCTTAACCACGTCAAGTGAACTTTTATCACCAGAAATACTCATCTCTCACTCCTCAATGGAATGGCCGAGAATCGAACCCACGACCACCAAGGTGAGAAGCAAACACCAAACCAACCACGCCACTGAAGCACTGCTTCCTTAAAGGACTCAAATCTTTGAAAAGATAAGAGGAAAAAAAAAAAAAAAGTATCAACTCTTCTACCTACAGAAAAGCTTGAAAATGTGTCTACCCTATTCCCCCGATAGGGAACTGACCGAGCAGAAGTTAGGGATGTTTACTGAAAATCATGATGCACAGAGACTGAGGCACACAAAGCAACAGATCCTTGGACTTCAGACTATCAACAGAGTTGGCCAACTTGAACCAGTTACTTAGAAAAAGAGTTCTTGCTCCTAAAAGACGACACCATCCCTCTGTGGGCAACAAATTCCTCATGAATGCTTGAGGTGCTATACATGAACAAACAAAACTTCTTGAACATGAATACTGTCTCTGCAAATAAACATCGAAGGAACTTCCTCAACTAAGGATCTACTGTATTGGTATGTGGAAAATACATCCTGCATGTCCACCAAATCATCTAATTGTTCTTCTGGAAAGTCGCTATAACCGTGTTGGGAAAAAAACATGACAAATGGAGAGACAAAGTTGTTGTCTTGATAATTCCCACACTGGGCACCAATTGCCGGGTGTTTATGGCACTAGGATAAAATTAATAAAATCCTGGTGAATATCAACATCTGCTCCATTGCCTTCTCTTAATTACAACATCCTACTGAAGAACAGGATACACCTGCTAGACAAGGTACAGAGGAGACAATGCTGGTGGAGAACTTATAAGGAATTATAACTCCTTCAGTACCTCCACTACCCAAATCTCTGTTCTTAAGTCTCTCCAAACATGCCAGAAGGCCTGCAATTGGCCAGCTACTGGAACCAGAAAGCTAAACAGATTCCAAAAGTATAAAAAGACCATGAGAGAACAACATACAAGGGCCCTAAAGAAAAAAAAGTTAGGCCTTTTCACCCCTGAGAGATAAACCAAGAAATCCTCTATTATTCTGCACCAATATATCCTCCCTTAACACCTCAAACAGTCAAACTTAAATGGTGTCCCGAAGGTGAAATCAAAACAACTGCCACCAGATGTAAAGGAGAAACCTTGACAACACATAGGAGCATGAAAACATTCACCTACTGCATCACATAAATGGCCTTGACCACAACACACTGGAGCATGAAAACATTCACCTACAGCATTATAAATGGCCTTGATCACAGAAGTAAAAAACTCAAAAGACTCCTCCGAACTAAAAGTCCTGCTAGTGCCATAAACATTTTATGCTAGCACCACAAAACTCTAAGCTGGCACCACAATACTTTAACCTGAAACAACAAAACTCTCTAAACCTGGCATAGAGAAGAGGCAATCATATTAAGCAAATGTTCAGTAAAAGAAAACTTAAACAATCTAAGCAGACACCTAAACAAAAAATTCTATCCCAGCATTCCCAAGCACTTTGTCAGTCACAAGATTACATTTCTTCAAAGGAATCCCACTGGCAAAGAAAATAGAATCTTTGACCAAAGATGGTTTAGCACCCAATTCTTAAGAGCAGCTCTTGACTTAAAAAAAAAAAAAACAATAGGAAGACAAAAGAAAAGCTGTAATACTTAAAAGTTTGTGCCATGGCATGGGAAAACTTACACAACCCCACTCTAATTGCGCTTGGGTTTCCTTAAATACTTAATGGGTGGCAAAATGGTCATGCTTGAACATGAGACCTATTCTCTACAGGGCCTCTTTCATCCACTACATAAGGATAAAGGCAAGCACAATGCTCCAGCCAATGCTTAAAACCAAAGGAGATTTCTCTGATTCAAACTCTTCTTCTGCCATAGAAGGAGTTGGGGACAACAGCAATTGACTACCTGCCCAGAATCAGACTTGATAAATGGGGAGGCTGAGGGAAACACAATCTGAAGCGGCTCATCCAAGTCAAACCAAGTTGGCTGAGCAAAAGACAAAGCACCACGAGGCATGAAAGAAAATGGGAAAGGTTGGGGTAGGAGGGAAGAGGAGTGACAGCGACGCCTCTCCCCTGTCCAAAGTGACTTAACAGACTTACGAGCATTCCCAGACTACACACCTTGGAAAATAAAGCACCTAGAATAACATCTAGCATGGAAATAACAGAAGATTCTGGAACTACAGAATTGTTAAGAAAAATATCAAAAGGCAGAAGGAAGAGACTCGCCTATAGCCAAAGAAACAGTATAAGAACAAACAGATGCATTTTGAGGAAGAACTAACAAGGATTTATTTTGTTTGTTTGTTTGTTGGTATGGTGTTTTTATGTTGCATGAAACCAGTGGTTATTCAGCAACGGGACCAACGGCTTTACGTGACTTCCGAACCACGTCGGGAGTGAACTTCTATCACCAGAAATACACAAGGATTTAGTGTGAGCAGGCAGATGAAGATGGTTTAACAGTCAATGGAGTCAATGAAACACCATATATTAACAGCTTTGTCTATACCTATACATTAATTTGTTCTAACAACTTCATACTAAATGCTGATGACAGTAAGGTTGAATTATGGTGAAAGAATTAAAGTTTACCACAATCAGTCAGCTAAAGCATTAAAGACGACAAAGAGCATGAAAAATGAGAGGCAGGTGAAACACACAAAAAAGAAAAATATGATAAGCAAAGATCAATTGTGTCTCCAGTAGATCAATAGCAGAAAGGGCTTAAAGAACAACAAATGACTGAAATCTCAGGAGGAAGAGGCTATTCTTATATAATTAGCTTTACTCCCAACAAGGCCAAAAGACACTCCACAACACTGTGTCTGTCTCAAACATGAAGCCCATATAAATGGAAGACCACACATTTAGACAGAGGAAGAGAAGAGTTCTTACTGTAAATTCCTAGGGTATGGATTGTCCTCTGATCCCTGTGGCAATAAAGGCTAGAAGTCTTTAGCTGTGTAAACAAACAGGAATGTACTGCTTGGCGAACTGCTTCTTGTCACTGCGAAGGTTGATTCAGGGAGTATCTCTTCTGTTTACCCTGGAAGCAGAGCTACCAGGGAGGCTAAGTCTTCTATGTTCACTCTAAATCGTGGTTAACAACTACTAGTTGAACACTTTCGAATTAAGAGAGAATATAAGACAAAAAAGTGCTGTATTTGTCTGACCAATCATTCTGAATAATCACAGTGGTCCATGCATTAATTGCGACGAAACTGAAGACTTTGAGACTTCTGTTGTACCGTGGGGTAAACAGTTGTTTGAGATTACACTGGCCTTATACAAGCCAGCACGGGCTCTTGCTCATAGAGTAGCCCATAGAGGGTAAATAGAAAGACAATGCTGAATCTAATGAGACATAACTCTGTCTGATGATTCTCACAATGGTAATTGAGGAGTTCAAAACAGGAACCATAAGCAAGAATCTAAAGCCAACCAGAGACATTCATCTGTAATGGTTGGGCAGAGATTTGAGCTAGGTGTTAACGGTCGACAGAGGAAAAACAAACTAGGACGAACAAGATCTCAGTGAGCAGCAAGGCACCCAACTAGACTCCATTCGTCTTATATAGCTATCAAGTGCACAACAGATACACTCGAGCAACTGCAAGTTAATCAAAACATGATGGACAGCAATCTTCTTGTTTAGTGATAATGTCCAACCTGTGGTATTGTCGCCAAACAAAACCGCTCGACGTCTTAAAGTCCCAATCAGAAACTTCTGGGGGGCACGAAAGGCTGTCCTAAGTTTCAGGTTATTATGAGCAACTATGGTTACAATAAGGTATTATTTGTATTGGTCACACACTAGGGCTAGCTTACCAATGTGCAACTATCACTCAAACAGTACAATTGATAACAAACACCTGCTGCAAGAAAATACACGTATATTCGTAGGCTACTGGTGATAGAACGCCCACCTAATTCTTCTTCGCTTCGATAGAGAAAAAGAATGACTGGAGGCAGATATCCTTATTTCCTAATGAAGAGAGCGAACAAGATGCTATCCCAAAGGATGGTTTCTATGGTAATAACAGGCCACTGAAGATGACTAGTCTCTACTGAACTGGTTTGTCCCACAAACGAGCGTACGTCCAGTGATATCCCAAGATAGAACCAGAAACATAGGCACTCAAATCCGAACTCTGGGGCGTACACTCTTATAGTTATTATTTTCTCATCCATCACGGTGTAACCCAAGAAGTAGGTGCAAGAAAAGGCAAGAAACACCATAAAATTTAAGAAAGAACTCGTAGCAAAGTATTGGAGGAAGTTACATGCCAATCTCTGAGAAAATGCTTACAACAAGTGCTGCTGTTAGTCCATTTATGGCCAGCAGAGGCTGGTTTGAAAAATTCTGAAAACAAATGGGCATACATAATGTGCGTACTTCAGGGCTTAAGGACACGTTTGCAAAGTGGAATGATGTACACATTTTGTGGAGAATTATCAGCCTAACAATGTTGTAATCCATGTCTCCAACATTTTTAATGACAATGCTGTGTTAAACTTCAGGCAATATTTAAAGAAACGCCAGAAACTCGTGTCTGGACAGTTTTGTTCTGTGACAGGGGTCTAGTAACTCTCAAGCTGGTCCTAGCACCAGTAAAAAACGTAGAGGGGAAGTAACCTCAGATAGTGCCAGTAAAAAACGAAGAGGGGAAGTAACCTCAGAGTGTGCCAGTAAAAAACAAAGAAGTATGTAACCCCATATCAGTCCTTGATGCCTGAAGTCCTTCTGGAGGGAGATTCCCCTTCCAAACAATTACCTCTCCTCCTCCCTCTCCCCTCCTCTCCATCTTCCATACACTAACAGGTAAGAGTGATGTTAAATGTTCATGTACTCACTTCATTAGTCATTTATATTTCTTACTGATTTATGAAAAACTGTGTTTATTCCCTATAACATGTATTACTAAAATATATTTTTGAGGGTCCGGAATACATTAATTCACTGCATTATTCCTTCTGGGAATTATTGTTTCGGTTTTTATACGTTTCAGATTTCGTGGGAGGTTCTGGAACGGATTATGTACGAAAACCGAGGTTCCATGTACTTTGCCATTTGCCTCAAGAATGAGGCTTCTAAGACCTACATATCTAAAATCCTCCATCTCTGATGAAAATACTTTTCAGACTGGAATAAATACTAATATGTGACATGGCCCAAAGCCTTAAAAAATTAGAAACAAACAAGTATGTAGGTATTAAAGTTTCCAAATACCTATGACAATGTGTGTTGACTTGTAACCATAACTAAAATGGCAGAGCTCAACATACAAGACTTTCAGAAGAAGGTTCAGTACAGAATAATTAGTGTTTACAGTGATAGGATAGCAGGTAACGAACTTTTACTTACTGATATACAGCACAAACCACATTCACATACTTTTGTACAAAATCAATATAAAACATAAACTTACCCAAACATTAAATTTGACATTCTTGTATGCAACAGTCTCTACATTAAATCCAACTGTCGGTATCGTGGTTACGGAATGACCCAGTTTTAACTTGTATAGAATTGTTGTCTTTCCTGCCGCATCAAGCCCCAACATCAAAATTCGTATCTCCTTATTGCCAAAGATCTTGCTCAATAATTTGCCCATTCTGCCTCACCCTGTCAAGATAAAAAGTCAAAATTCAAACCTGGTTAAATTTCTAAATAAAAAAAAAATAGTTTATTGTAAAAAATATTGTTTAATAACTACAGCAGACCCCCTGTATTCACAGGGGATGAGTACCAGATTCACTGCAAATAGCTAAAATCCACACATACTTAAGACCCTTCTAAAAATGCTAAGAACTGCCTATTTTGATAATTATAAAAAAAACCTAAATGCTTATATCCAAGTATTTTAATAGTTTTATCAAAAAGTGCATTTAGCCATGAAAATTATATGACAATACAATGATTTGTTAATAATTCTCAGTGAAAAATACTGCGAATACGCAAATTCTCCACAAATAATGGGTTTACATAGTCCGTGGAAAAATCTGCGAATAGGAGGGAAGTCCCCCAACAGCGGGGGTCGACTGTATGCAAATCACCGAATATTCCAGTATTTTGAGATAACAGTAAACTGAATATCAATTCTCAAGGAACTGCAATTGAATAATGAACTGGTAAATCTTTGAAACTATGCATTGCTCAATAACGCTGCATATAACTAGTTCCTAAGTACCGAGGCAAAATCATTACTTAGACATGTACTATTATTGCAGTAATACAATACATACCATATTAGGTAAACAAAACAGGCCATTCTGTGTGCATTATTGTTAACAACCCACTACAAATCAACAGGTGACTTTTACAAGAAATGTGAAATCAAAATAAAATCAAATAATTGTGGGTGAATTTTAATGAAAAACAAGAAAAACTTCCAGATGTATAATTAAAATAAAATATAGCATAGCACAAGTTTGGCGACATGGAAACAAGAACCCAAACAAGTGATGTGTTTATCGTGGTGGCAGCAATTAGAAAATGCATTTGGCGGCTCTGTGACAAATCTCTAAAATAACCCTTGACCTGTAGCGGAAGCCAGACACCTCCAGCAACGTCATTCATCACGCCCAGCAGAAGTGGTGTTTAAATTAATTACCGCCCAAATATGGGACGTCGTCATTAGTCACCAACCAATGAAGAATACCAGAAAGCAGCGACAGAAAAAACTGCATACTAAGGAGGAGACATTTCTTTGAAGAAATGTTGACAGAAGAGGAAGAAAAGTCCAACAGCATTCAGAGGGTGGGTGCGGTTTGTGCGCCTTACCAGCCGTGGGTAGGGAAGGCTTCAAACATCGACACGTCGTCATATTACGACATTTTGCCTCAAGTAAACAATAGTAGAGCCGTACAACCCTCAATACTAACCAATCTTGTATGTCTAAAAGTGTACATAGATATAGTTTGTGTTAATTAAATAAAGCAAGAGAAACTGCGCTATGTCTTTCTAGCCCCCTGAGGCTACAAGAAACAAGAGTATCTACAATATACTATTAAAAGACAAAAACAAAGAAATAAAAGAAAAGTAATAAAAGGCATTACACTTGTAACAAGAATAAAACTACAGGCAGTCCCCTGGTTACAACGGGGGTTCTGTTCTTGAGACTCGTTGTAAGCCGAAAATCGTCATAAGCCAGAACATCGTCAAAAATCCTATGAAAACCTTACTTTTAATGCTTTGGGTTCATTCCAAACTATGTAAACTGCATTCTTATTGAATTTTTCATTAAAAAAAATAGAAAAAACCTTCAAATATTGATTATTTTGCATTTTTGGTGTCATATTTCTTGTGCCAGATGAGCGTTGTAGGTGTCGTAACCCTGGAAATAATTTCTGATGAATATAATTGAAAAGCGCCTTAACCTCGCAACGTTGTAAGCCGAACCCGTCGTAACCCGGGGACTGCCTGTATATTACCACTGCCGATACTCTGGATTCTTTAGTCTCAGGAGGCTATAAAGACAGCGTAATTTCTCTGGCTTCATTTAACACAAACTATACATACACTTTTAAACACAAGTTTGGTTAGTACGTACATGTATCGAGGGTTGTACAGCTCTACTATCGTCTATTTAAGGGGAAGCATAATATGACGACGTGTCGATGTCTGAAGCCTTTGCTACCTACGGCTGGTAATGCACACAACCGCACCCTCTGAGTGTTGTTTGGATTCTCTCCTCCTCTGCTTCTTCTGTCAACATTTCTTCACAGAAATGTCTCCTCCTTCTTAGTAAGCGGTCTTTTCTGTCACCGCCTTCTGGTTTTCCTTATTGGTTGGTGACTAATGATGACGTCCCATTTTTGGACAGTAATTAATTTAAACTCCTCCTTTGGTGGGCACGAATGACGACCTCGCTGGAAGCGTATGGCTTCCGGGCCAGGTCAAAGGTTATTCCAGAGCTTTATCGCAGAACCGCTAAATGCATTTTTAATTGCCGCTAGCACAATATGCACATCACTTGTTTGGGTTATTGTCGTCGCCGGAAGTTTGGCTTCTGCTGGCAGGTCAAGGGTTAAATCAAGAGCTTTATCGTAAAGTAACCAATGCATTTTTTTTAATTGCCGTTAGCCAGATAAACACCTCCGCTTGTTTCACGCAACCCTCTATTCTGTTATTTTACTCTCTTATTCTTTTCCTCTTTGTGTACCCTATTTTCCCTAAACTAATATTACACTAATAATAAACAATTACATTTTGTAAAAGTGAAACATTTAGAAAATAAATCATACCATAACATTACTTCGGATATACAGTACGTAAAGCCATTCATACAGCATGGAATTACTGTACAGCAAGTATATTCATAGTACAGTAACAGGCTTCCAAGTGCAAATGTTTGTCTTCATATTTATTATTCGTATTAGTTATCAGGAAGGACAGGAATTTAAATTTTTTTTTCTCTGGCCATGCTCTAGACTATGCTGGCTTATATAAAAAGTTTCAAATTCTAAAACAATGGTCATGCACAAATTAAACCGAGTATCAAAATTTTTCAAAGTAATATTAACACACATAAAAAATACGTGTTAATGTCATAAAAACTAATGAAACTAGTTGGAATATGCTTTACTTCTGTAAGTGCCCAATCCATGACAATTGTGGGACAACAGTTATGGCTCAACATTACATTAAGATGTACTACTGTTAATGAAACGACTATAAACAACTTCTCTTATGCCAACGATATGGTTCTGATTTCCCATCAGTGCAAGGTCTCCAACAACTCATTAACACATGCTGCCAATATGCAGAGGAATTTTATATCCTATACAACAAAAACAAGACCCAGTGCATGTTGCTGCTCCTGAGATCACTTAATTATATTGCAGAACTACAAATTTTCCTCAGAAATCATCGGCTGGAATTTGTGCATGAATTACCGTACTTGGGTCACATTATCACGGACGACCTAAAAGATACAGCAGACATAGAACAGAGGTGTCATAAACTATGTGCGACTGGCAACATGATTGCAAGGAGGTTTGTCTTCTATCACCAAGACTTGAAACTGCTGCTCTTCCACTCATATTGCTACAGTATCTATGGGTTCTCCCTGTAGACGAACTACACCCGAGAGACCATGAGACGTATCATTGTTGTTCACAATGACATTTTGAGAAGCCTCACCAACACTCCTCGCTACCACTCCGCCACACAGATGTTCACAGAAAACCACCTGGACAATTTAAAAATCCCTGTAAGGCAAACAATGTCCAGTCTGATCACCCAACTACTAAACAGCAGTAATTTGCTCATACATAGCATCTTAAGTAGCGAGGCAAGAAGATCATCTAAATTGTGCGGAAGATGGGAAAATGAGGAGTGTTCCTTAAATGACTTAATCTCTGTTTTTGCAGTGTCATCCACAGAATCTGTCATTATTATTATATTGCTACGATTATTATAACTGTTATTTTCCCTTTTTCATTACTGCATGCTATCATTATTATCAGTAAAGTTTTGCTACATTCAATTTTTCTACTTTGCCTTCTGGGCCTGACTACTGTGAACACCTAAGGTTCCTAGCTGGAATTTAATTATATACAATCTACTCTATATGTTATATAAAATCTTTAATTTTTTCTTTTTATAACTATCCACAATGTTATTACAGTTATTACCATTATTTTGATTGACATCTTTTATACTCAGCAAGACTGGATATAGCTGATTAATAATTTTTTTTTATCATGTTATCTTATAGATCTCGATTGTGTACGTTATTGTCTATTCTTTGTATATTCCATGTATGTGGCCTTGGGCTGAAAATAAAATTTATAATTATTATGCATATAAAATCCAATGTTAGTTAATATATTAGTCATTTTAAAACTATGTCTTCGAACATCTATATTTTAAACAGCTGCTTCCATGTTCTCAGAGAAAAGAACAAACATTATAAAACTTCTAGTTTCTTACTTCAATGAGAAATAACTATTTATTAAAATGTTTCAAGATAGTTTCAAAAACAAACTGGGCAATTATAGATACATATAACAAAGAAAAATGGATCTAATCCATAATTTAGTGAAAACTAACCTTGAGAAAATGCTTCTGCTTAACCTAAACTACTGGGCTCTTAAGGCTAAGTAATCAGCTTTATACACTCAACTATTGAAAATCTTTAGGAGCCTGTCAGAACTTCTTTTGACATAAACAATGCTGGTTACAGAATCTGGCAATCAGCTATCACTGGGTTATCTACAAAAGTTGTAAACTGAAGCAGGAAACCATGTCATAATATTACTTGTTCTTCAGTTCTAAATGGATTTTGTCAAACAGCATGTGATTCCAAGCAACCAAAAAGAAAAATACGGCAAAAACAGAGGGTGCACTCACAGCTAAACCAGCATTTGATAAACAGGTAGTTTCATAAGATATATACATTAAATCTTGCCAAACCACACTTAAATGTTTTATTTTATATTACATACTAAAGATATCAAGCGTACTAAAAACAAAAAAGTCAGGGCTTGTGAAGTATTTCTGCATTAATTAAAATGAGCATTTCAACATCAATAGCACTTTTTGACATTAAATTCATTGGCCACTGCTACTCTAAGAAAACTGATGCAACAATTTTTTGTGGATCAATTTTCATTTTAATGACAGTAGCCGACACAAAAAAAGTATGTATGCTAGCAATGTCTGAAATGACTTGTGCAACTTTTTGTCGTGGGAAGGAAAAAATATTGCTTACCTAAAATATTTCAACACTCAGTTCCCTTAAGTGCATTGGGCTATATAAACACACTCCTTACATCTGTCCGAGTTAAAATAAAAATAACACTAAGGCAACCGAGACAAAATCTTGTGTAAATTAACTGCTTCAAACAATAACCTAAGTAAAGTAGTGCATATATATTAACGAAACAAAATGTTCAAGATATAAGAAGGCATAAACAAATACTAAAATAAACTAAGTACGGATCAATAGTCAATGAAATGGATACAAGAAAATACTTAAAACAACAAATAAGCATGCAACTAGCTGTTCTAGTGCTGAATGTTTTACTTAACGATGCTCTATAAATAAAATTAAGAATTACATATACCCATGTTTAAAATTAAGAATTACACATACCCATGTTTATAATCTAGTACAGAGCAGATACCACAAAAAAAAAATTAAAAAATGAAAAATCCATACACATTGCTACAATCACTGCTACTGGGTTATTCTTGAAGCAAGACCAGAACAGCCTACACAATGCTTTAAACAGCAATGAACCCTTGTTTTCAGGCATGTCGAACAACGTCACTCCTAGTTTTTAAGACAAGACAAACATCAAACTCATACAAAACAATTTAAAGGCCAATGGAATTCAGATGAAGATTATTAAACCTCAAGGTAATTAGGCTATTCATGAGGTTGCTTCAAGACTTAAGAATATACGATAATATACGATATGAGATTATCAAATATACAAGGGAATCTCAAGACCTAACCACTCAATACGGAAGACCAACCAATTCATAAAGCATTTCCAAATGGAAACTTGGGGCAATTTCATATATAGTAAATCATACAGTTTGTATACATTCGTGAGCAGCTCAAAAACTGCTAATGCCAGTACGTATATGCAAAACCTAATAAGACTAAAAGCTACCAGCTCATTGGTGAAAACCATTAAATGCAACCACTTGCAAAAATAACCTTTTTACTATTTCACTTCAGTAAATTTGTCTAAACAACCAACCAGTATAACACCTCACTAGTGGACTATGCTAAATATAGTATAGGCCTAGCAAATAATCTCAAATTACTCTGTTAAGCTATTGTAGGCTTATCAGAGTAATTTTAAATACAAACTGGTTTACCTAATCCTGTTTACACTGATAACATTTCTTCAGAAATACACAAAATGGTTTTAACCCGATAAATATTCCTTCCTATTGTTTCTTTGAGAGAATGAAACATTCTGGTCTTTATCTGTAACAAAACACTTTTGTCTGTATTCTGCTTCATACTTTCCTGGCAGACCCATCCCCAAAACTAAAAATAAATTTCCAGCAATAAAAATAAAATTGAAACATGAAATTAAACATGAAAACTAAGTATAATGCACCCAGAATAACCTACTGCACATGGGAGAAGAGAAAAAATGGGAGTGGCTGCAAAATTATCCCAAGCAATTTTAATTCATAACATATCATACCTATATGATGGCTGGTTAAAAATTTGCAATGCGTTAGAAATTTATCATTTTAAGGAAGGGCAATATCGTTTAACGAAATCTTTTTTCTGAAAACTGAAATGGGTTTATTGGTGAGATAACAAACAGTAAACTTCTCAATATTCTTTGTTCAAAAAATTTCATTAAAAACAAACATCTTCAAGCATCACTCTTCCTTAGATTTACCTAACAAATTTGAGTAACTAGGCAAACCTGCCTAAAGTCTTTTCAACAAACACGGCCTATGCTACAACTAAGGTAAAATCAAACACAAAAACACAAGCTAAACGCTATAAATGAAGACGCCAAACAGCAGAAACCAGGCCGCAACAGTATTCTCCAGTTATTCCCAAACTAGATTCACTTGCACTGTTGATAACGATAATCTTAACGTAAGTTTGGTCTACATTATAATAGGTTTACCTTAAGAACCACGCACTAAACTGAACCAAAGCCTACAACCCTGAGGTAGGTCTAACCTAAGGGTCTACAAATGAAGCTAGGCCTAGCTAGCCTACAGATTGACGCTAAGCATAGCAATCCTATAGATTATGTGTCCTAATTATCCTTGATCGTTAAAACCCTAAGCACATTGAAAACTGCTCAAATACGTACAAAGGCTAACACTCTTTCAAAACTGAACTAGTGAGTAGGCCTACACCCTTTGAAAATGAGTGAGTTGGCCTACACCCTTTCGATACGAGTGAGTAGGCCTACACCCTTTCAAAATGAGTGAGTAGGCCTACACACTTTTAAAACTAGACTGAGTAGGCCTACACCCTTTCAAAACCAGACTAATGAGTAAGTCTACACCCTTTCAAAATTAGACGAGCGAGCAGGCCTACACCCTTTCAAAACTAAGCTAGTGAGTTGGCCAAACCCCTTTCAAAACGAGTGAGTAAGCCGACGCCTTTCAAAACGTGAGAGTTGGCCTTAACACACTTTCAAAACTAGACTAAATAGGGTATGGGCTCCTACACCCTTTCAAAGGCTAGACTAATGAGTAAGTCTACAACCCTATCAAAATTAGACGAGCGAGCAGGCCTACACCCTTTCAAAACTAAGCTAGTGAGTTGGCCAAACCCCTTTCAAAACGAGTGAGTAAGCCTACACCCTTTTAAATCTAGTGAGCTGGCCTACACCCTTTCAAACCTATACTAGAGTAGGCCTACACCCTTTCGAAACTAGTGAGTTGGCCTACACCCTTCCAAAACTAGTAGACTAGCGAGTAGGCCTACACCCATTTAAAACCCTACACTCTTTGAAAACGAGCGCGAGTCCTACATCCTTTCAAAACTAATGAGTAGGCCTACACCCTTTCAAAACTAGCGAGTAGTCCTACACTTTCAAAACTAGCGAGTAGGCCTACAGACCCATTCAAAACCCTACCACCCTTTGAAAACGAGCGAGAATCCTACATCCTTTCAAAACAAGACTAAAGAGTACACCTACACCCTTAAAACTAGCGAGTAGGCCTACACCCTTTCAAAACTGAATGAAGGCCAGGTGCATAGACCTACTTAGAACAACTAGCTATACTAGCCTAGTCCACAGACTTAGGTAGGCCCATTCAATACTGAAATAGGTAGGTATAGGCTAGCTAGCCTGGTGCATAAGAGGCCTATAGGCTCGAAAACTATAAACCGATCCCTAGACTTAAAAACTGAACAAGTGCAGACCTACGCCTAGTGCATAGGCCTACGCCCACTCGAGACTTAACTGGGGGCTAAGGTAAATTATGGGGGAGGAGGAGAATAACGACAGTGTGCCCCTACTAGTAGGTATAACAATCTGTCCGCCCAGACACCCACCACAGGGAAAGTCTAAAACGAAAGCTGTATAACGCCCAAGGGGCAACCCCCAGCAGGATTCGAAACCCCCTGACGAAACCGAGCCCCCCCTGCTGGTCCCCCCTTTTTAAATCAAAGAAATTTCGCCCAAAAAGGATCAATGACAAGGGAAAGCGAAAGCCGACAGCGAGAAATAGAGAGAGAGAGAGAGAGTGGGAAAGAGAGAGAGAGAGAGAGACAGGCTTCGAAGCCTTACCTTAACATGTAGCAGATGATTTATAGGGGAGAGTTAGGGAAAAATGTCCGAAATCCGGCGGTGGAATTGGATGTCTCGGCGATATTTAGTCTCCTTTCGACTTCTTCCTCATCATCATCATCATCCCGTTGGTGTCAGAGCGGTTGGAGGGGCCTCTCTCTCTCTCTCTCTCTCTCTCTCTCTCTCCTTCTCACTCTCTCTCTCTCACTCACTCTACTCCTCCTCCTCCCAAAAGTTAAATCATAAACAAAGTAGTTCCCCGACCCTAAGCTGGGCGATTTCCCTCTCACGCTCCTCGTTTCAGGGTCTAGGGGCACTCCTCGGGCATCCCTGGAGGGCAATGCGAATTGTAGGGACGTGGCGACACTCCTGACGAAGGAGAACCGTTGGAAATTTGACGTATAATATATCCTTCCGCTCGTCGCCACTAACCGGGTCAAAAGACGAACACGATGCACAACCAACCATTCACTCCTCTCTACTCCCCCTTCCCCTGCCCCTCCCTACCCCACAATGATACCCCTACCCCCACACCGGTGGTACCACCACCACAGCCGCTGCTACGGCTACGACCACCACTATCACCTGTCACCTCCTCCTCCACCGCCTCCTTCTTTCCTTTTTCGCATTTAACGGCATTCCCTCGCTATGGAAGCCTCCTTTATTTTACCGAAGATGTCGTGGATGCCCCGACAGACAGCGTGGCGACGGAAGAAGTTGCCGTAATATTGTGCAACGTCAGTAAATTTGCTTTGGAAATACCGAAGTGGTGATATCATCCTTCATTCCTCTTACCGAAAGGGCTGTCACAGTCGTTTAGCTAATGACTCATGTTCAATGCCCATGGGCAAGAGGTCACAGGTCTGGGGCAACGGGATGGGTCTAATCACCTTCGAAGGTCTCTAATGAATGACACCTTAGCTTTTATCCCTAGTCCTTGACCCTATTGCCCTTGTGGGTGACAGAAGGAACACCTGTTCCCATTTCCCGCTCGAGTACTCGGCTCCAGTAATTGACCTTTCAAGACAACGCCTCGTTTCAGCATTTCTTCAACTTTCTCTTCGACATAAGTTATTTCTTTCACATTTCTATGCAAGAACATAATCCTAGATTTCCATCCGTCAATAGTCAGATACAACTCGGAGCTAGAAGTGGCTGAAAATTGTTCCCATGCACCTTAACGGGACTCAATGCTACATTTTAAAGACCAGGCCTTTCTCCCTAACCTTTAAAAGTCTTTACATATAAAATTTTAAAGCGTCCTGACAAATGGAAAATACTTAACTAGATCCAGTAACTAGTCTTGGTGACTTTTACATTCACTTTACAGTTTTAAGTATCTTTCCCGTCAGACGGTTGAGCTGGCTTAGTTCCAGTTCCTTCAGCGTATAAGGCAACGTGTGTTTGTATTGACCGTACATATTACGGTCTCAGATATGTGATTAGGTTCGGGTCCATACCAGGCCTCCTACGCCTTTCACGCCTTACCTTTGGGCAAGGCCCCGTGCCGGCATAAGCCAGCTTTATCTCAACCTACTAGCGTGTATATATTACGCCAATGTATATTGCAACGCGCATGTTATCTACATGTATGTGACAGTAGAAAAAATAGGCCTACAGGACATGATTTATCCGACGTACAAAGATTGGAAGCTTCCTCCTTTGGGATTCGTGCGTGCGTGAGTTCCTCCCACGTTCCTGGTGAGAAGCCGTGTTCCAGTTAACCTCAATATTCAGGCAAGGAGCGAGAGATGCTGTTTCCGTTATGTGCAGCGTTGCAAATTTCGCAAGATCATTATTGTTGTAGTCGTACGTAGTAATGTGTACATGCATTTTCCAGAGTGAAACTTAACAAGAGTCGTTGTTACGTTTAGCTGCTAAGTCTGGACTTTTTTTTTCTTGTAGGGAAGATTTATGCAGCATCAGCCATTTCAAATTATTATTATCGTTTTTTTTAATATGCAGAATTGTCAAGAAACCTAAATGCAAGGTCTGATCACTAAAGCTTTGACAATGTAAAGAAATGCAGCAGTACAAAATTTCCTCTTATAGTAGGTTAATTTGTTTGTAATATTAATATTTAAGAACTTACTGCCATTATGCTATATATATAATATATATATATATATATATATATATATATATATATATATATATATATATATATATATATATATATATATATAAATGGGTATGCCTGAATGAGTGAAAGGCTCCGAAGGAGTGAGCGAGAGAAATGATTGCTCCATTGTCAGAGTTATGAGTAGATAGAAGTGGTAGAGGTGACAGTAAGAATTGTAGGGTCGTAACATTACTTAGTATAGCACCAGGAAAGTTGCATGGCAGGATTTGTAATCTGCAGGAGTGGCAGGTAACAGAAGGGTTGAAAGAAGGAAAAAAAGTGTGTTTAGACAAGGGAAAGGGAGTATGGATCAGGTGTTAACATTACGTTGGGAACTTGAAAGTGAAAAGGCTGCATGCGACAAGGAAATGTAGGTGTTTAAAATGTATGGTACAAAATATGTTATATACGGGATTAAGAGGTTTTATTCAATAAAGGTGAAGCTTGTATTATAATACTTAACAGGAAGTGACTGGTTTGGTGTAAAAGTAGGTCTGAGGTGGTGTGTTGTGTCCTTGGCCGTTTGATATTTTTATGGTTAGAGTGATTGAAGAATTCAAGGAGAGGACAGAAGTTGTAGGCGCAAAGCTGCACGATGAGAAAATAAGTCGTGATTTCGTGATTGGAGCGTGAAATGTTAGATTTTTGCATATGGACACTGTGCTTATTAAGGATAGTGGAGAGAAAGTACTGAAAGCTAGCAAAATGACTTGAAAGTATTTGCACTAGGAGAAAGGTGAGAGGTGATCAAAGGTAATGTTATGAGGGCAAATGGAGGCCAAGGAGAAGCAGCACTGAATATAAAATGGATGGTGGAAAAATTGGAAGCACTTAATTCGAATAAAATACTTCGGTTTGAATATAATAGACGCTGATAAACTGAGAAAAGAGGCGAGCTACAAAATAAGTAAAACCAGAAAGATAGCAGGGTGTGTACAAATTGGAAACTGACTTGGATTGTCTACGGAAGCCAAGATAGGAATGTATAAAGGGATTGTTGAGCTTTGTTGAGCTCACTCTCATGTATGAAAGTAAAGTGTGGATGTTAGCTGCAATCAAGAAAAAAAAAAAAAAAAAAGAGGGTGGGGGCCTGAGGTTGCAGAGCTGAACACTTTTGGTGTATGTGGAATAAGAAGAACTAAATCAGTGAGTAATGTGAAAATACTCAAGAGATGATGGATCAGAGTACTTCGAGACGGTTTGGTTGTGTGGAAAGACCGAAGGCTGATAAGTTAGAGAAAATGTCGAACAATTCAGAAGTGTTTGGAGGCAGTAGGAGAGGAAGGTCTTAAAGAGGTTTGGGATAGATGATGCGAAAGGATAATTATGAAGGAAGGGCCAGAATGTCCAGGAAACACGGAAGAGTGTGGAAGAGCAGAGTTAATAGCACTGTGTGTGTGTGTATAGAGGGGTTCGAGGCACCGTTGATGAGCTTTCAGTGAAGGTGGCTGATATTGTGGAAATTTTACTGCACAGGGGCTTCATCCACGACTCAGCAGTTAAAGTATTAATGCAGCCATGGCACGTTTTTTACCACCCATATCATAAGAAATTAATATATATATGTATATATATATATAATATATATATATATATATATAATATATAATTATATGTTGTAATATATAATACATTATAATATACATATATATATATATATAATATAATTATATATATATATTATATATATATATGTGTGTGTGTGTGTGTGTGTGTGTGTGTGTGTGTGTGTGTGTGTGTGTCCTTTGAACTGAGTACTTTGTCTAATTGCTTATCAAGGAAAACTTAAACATCTCAATATCCTTTTGCAGTGAGGAAATGAGCTCATCATGCGACAATCGAGTACTGGACGTTTGTGCAGGATGTAATTGGGAAATCCGTGTGTCATGCAGTACGTGTCCATTGTCTTTACGATGCCTCTTTCATTAGCGATTTCGGTTGCTAGGCCTAGTCCTCTCGATGGAGCACTTTCATTTGAGCAGCTTCGTTAAAATCATCCCGAATTCAGAGAACAAGAGTTTCTTCATATAGCGACTTATTTGGAAATAGTTAGTCATCCTTCAGGCTTGTTTATAACCGTGAATCTCAAGGAATTTTAGGAAATGTCCTTGGTTTCTAGGATAAGCAGGGAGAAAGTATACAAGAAAAGAAATCGGTGAAGCGTACCCTGTTCCATAAGGTCCACTATTTGCCTGATTGAGTGGTTGATATCCACTGCATTAACAACACCGAAGAATGGATTAGAGAGAACAATTATCCTTCCGTTACAGAGAACAACAGATGGGACGTACAAAAGGATATGAATTATGCTGCAAGAGGATGACGTCACATTGTGCGTCATCATATACACCATTAGTCGAACAACATTTAGCATCTATTTATGGAGCGATGATACGGACACCTTATATTTATCATGTTTCTTTTTACGATAAAGTCGTATATCTTTCTTTATCAGTATATGGCATACTGTTTGACAAATAGATGCATAAATAGGCAGTGTATCTGCATGTTAAGTAGAAATATAGCAACAGGATATTCGTATGTGGAGATCAGAGAACGATAACGATTGCCCGGATACACCTTGTATGTTAAGTATGTTGAAGTCAAGGTCTTGAAGTGACGCTTCGATAAAGTAAAAAAATAAACCTTTTCAATTAAAGCAAATACTGCAGAAAAGGAAAATATGGAATTGTATGGATGTGACTCATATCTACTGACTGTAGCGAGACCTCACGCTAGACTAGAGAATAGCGTGAAATAGAAGCTGTACACGCGCTGTATACTTGGCCATAGTACTGTAGTTCTAACGGCAAATGTACTCAGCCGGGGAGGAATCTGATACGAGCAGAGATAGTTGTTCTTTTCCTTAATGAATGTCAAGCATCGCATTTCTATGATTACAAATGTTTGTAATTCTTTCCGCTAATCTCCCCCACAGCCAGTCATTGGTTCCCAATATAGGAGACCAAGAGAATTCTCAACGTACAACAAGTATTACGTTCGTGAATTCAGCGTTTCTGTGAACGTGCGCTCAGCAGGGGATCGGGCACATCCCTAATCCTCCTTGCCCTGCTGTTTCAATTGCAAATCCGTCGCTACTTTACCTAACCGGGTTTAAATAATGTAGGTTAAGCCTGTAATGGTACAGGATTGCTGTATCCGTTTCTCACAACTTTATCAAAGGTCTAATTACTGCCGCTAGCCTGGGCAGAGCAGAAGTGAGGAAAACTTTCAGCTTTGATCAAGTATATGGTGATACAAAGATTATGTCGAAATCTAATCTATTAACGGCTTTTAGATATATCTCCTTTACTGCTCTATCAAAAGCCGAATAGCGATAATGCGCTTGGAATGTGTTGACGAAACAGCACGCTCATATAGCAAGCATCCTTGAGAATAATGCTCCGATAACGTAGAGGGACTTTAAATGCCAGAAACTGACGCGTTTGGTGTGACATTTTTGCCTCCTGGCATTTACAAAATCTCTCTCTCTCTCTCTCTCTCTCTCTCTCTCTCTCTCTCTCTCTCTCTCTCAACGTAAGTCTTTCCGGTCTGCCTCGCGTTATTAGGAGTATATAAACTATCGTGAGAAAATGTATAATCGAAGAGAGTGACATTCAGGAACTGATACCGGAAGTCTGGCCCGGAGGAGTGATTCAACAGCACGTAATGAAGATTCAAGGGATCTTGATAAGCCTATAGAGTCCTGTCGTCTACAGTGCTTTCGAAAATGAAATGTTGCTATTACGTTCCAAGTAACATTTTTCCAAATCTGCTACTTTTTAATATTGATTTTTTGTGTAAAAATGATTTAACATAAGGGGTCATTAGGGTTAGGATATCAAACAGTTCTTTTTACCGGGATTCGGCTCATTTCTTGAGGATGTGCGGTGACGAAAATAAGATAAGATAAGATATATATATATATTATATATATATATATATATATATATATATATATATAATATATATATATATGCGTGTGTGTTTATTTGATTAATATTACATAAACCGAGTAATGAAATGCACTTTGTAGACGAGAGAGAGAGAGAGAGAGAGAGAGAGAGAGAGAGAGAGTAGCATTTCGATTACATCAAAACAGTCTTTGAATAAAAAGGTACAACTGACAACCTCGAGATGGGTTAATTAATCGCCCATTCAACAGTTGTTGAACTCTTCATTATTGTCACTAACCGGGACTTCTACCAAGTGGTAGAAAATGTAGTCATTGCGCAATGTCTGTGATAACGCATAGATACTGGAATTAATCAACGACAGAACATATTTAACTCCCACGTTCTGACTACTTTTGTGCGTACTCATTTTTTCTTCCCTCTCTCCGTCGCCGATCAGTGTTCTTTTTTTTTTCTTTTTTTTTTTTAACGCGTGAGAGAAATCTATAGACCAGTCTTTATAAACCAGTCTTTGTAAGTCGTCTGCTAATGCCATTGTGATTACGGTACCCCCATAACAATGGTGATAGTGTCGGGCTTGGTCATAGGAAAGAAAAAAGGAAGATAGATATCAAAGCGAAATCGGACGATCACGAGGCTCGTAGTCACAACCATCACGCTTTTTTTTTATTCTTTCTCCCTCTGTGACGTTATCATGCAGAGGGTAGCTCGCGTCTACGTCTGGTGTTTGCAGAGCGAATTTAAAGCTTGTATTGGCGTTTTCTATTCGGAATTTTTTTTCTCTCTCTTCATAGATGCTGAATCGCCGCTTTCATTCGTCAGTAACAATTCATATTTAGTACTGAAGATGTTTACATCGTGTATAAGTGGCTGTTTTGAAAGATATTCATATAGATTAAAATAAAGTTACTGCAGCTCTTTCTGGGAATTATTATTATTGAAATAATCACGCTTAGATCAAATAAGAATTTAATCATTTGCAAAGGAACCTTTCTCTGAATAAAATACCTTTTGGTGAAAACAGGAAAAGTTTGACAGAAGCAAAAGATGTTGAAAGTAAAAGAAAAATCATTTCATTAATGGCGAGTATGAATTTGCTACTCCAACACCTTCTCAACTCTGGTTGCAACCAACCGCAGTTGTCTAAGTGCTAACTACTTACGTCAATAGAAGCGTAATGGTTTTTGACGATACTTGGCCTAACAATCTGCCCCGCACAGGAATCGAACCCGGGCACGTTTGCAAACAACACACACACACATTATGTAGAGAGAGAGAGAGAGAGAGAGAGATAGAGAGAGAGAGAGAGAGAGAGAGAGAGAGAGAGAGAGAGGAGGAGGGGGGGGGAGGCAGTCCCGAAGAAAACAAGCAAAGCGAAAGGAAGTTACAGATCATTTTCTCCAAGGAAGGAAAAACATAAAATCCGGGAAAAATCCGGAAACAGGAATTGGCTTCCAAGGTTAGTTTCTCCTAAGAAGGCTTAAAGAGACGAACGAAAGGCTAGAGATAAGTTTTCCTCCGTGTGTGAATATATATATTTCTGCGTCAACAGCAAAGTTTAGACTCAGCGTGGAATTTTTCCCCATTGATATACAACGACACTAACTTTCCGATTTCATAATGTTTTTGCATTTGATTCCTACTAAAATCCATTAAAAAAAATCTGATTAAGAAATGAGATAATGGTTGCCCCAGTATAGTACTACGATCGCAGCGAATTCAGTTCAGCACATATCTGTCAAAGTCAGATGCATGTACTATGGTAGACCTATATTTTCACTCTCGTAATGTGAAGCTACAAGTTTTGTCTTTCTTTTTTTGGCTGACATAAATGTATGAATCACATTCACCGGATCTATGGGACTGCGAAGACAATAAATCGAGGGCTTGAATACCGTGTCTTTCACAAGGACATACTACGCGGTGAGGGACGGGAATGTGGGACTAGACCTATAGGTACCCCTGGCATAAAAGAAAATCAATCATTCAGCAAAGACGTGCATTCGAGCTGCAGTGTGTGAAAACAGACTCTCCAAGACTTGATGAGTGTACACCGGAAAAAAATTACTAAAAAAAAATCAATTTTTAAAGATTTCTTCTATACGTTAGCTCTTCAACTGAAAAAAAAAAAGTTCTTCTCTAAGGTTGTAATAAGGAATTCAGGATAGTTGCTTTAATTACGCTGCTTTTTTTTTATTCGTGATCATTATTTCTCAGGGTTATCTCACGCGCACGCCCATAATGCTCTTCAGTCAAAGTCCGTTGGAATTAGACGCGAAGCACCAAAAAAAAGTATCATTAATGGCTAATTCCTGAAAACGTGAGCGAGGTCTTTCTTCTTCTTCTTTTACAGCTCAGAATGACCTCGGTCAGCAAGGGGCTGCGCTTTGCAAGTTCCGCGGACTTGCGGTTTCTTGCTTGCGCCTGCCTGTGCACGCGTGCTCTAGTCCATGATTATTTGAGAGCATGAAATCGCCTTGGATTCATCGATGTGTTTTCGTCAGTCTGTGGAAGGTGCGGTGAAAATAAATTGATATAAATATATATATATATATATGACTATATATATCATATAGAATAATATAACGTAAATACAATTGTATGTGTATTCAAATGTATATAATAATATATATATATATATCTATATAATATATATATATATATATATAATATATATATAACGATAAATACAATTGTATGTGTAATTCACATGTATATATATATATATATATATATATATATACATGTGAATACACATACAATTGTATTATACACATATGTATATAATATACTATATATATAATATATATATATATATACATATATGTGTGTGAATTCATTTAGTTTCCCAAAATTCTATGTACATCACGAAATCAATTTAAATATCTTTGTCGTGCTGACCCATGCAAAGGTATTGGAGCCAAACAACGAGAGAGAGAGAGAGAGAGAGAGAGAGAGAGAGAGAGAGAGTCACAGTTATACATACCTCCACCTCATCTGGTCACCAGAGTGAATCGTAAACGAGAGAGCTTTCGTCACGTGACGCAACCAATCACACCCCATCTTTCCGGAAAGTGGGCGGAGCCATTTTTTGCCTGGCGAAATGGAACAGAATACTGTTAAATCGGCGGAATTATGAGGAGCTATGAACTTGAGTGTTTTAGAAAGCCACGCATTCCAATTAGCTGTAAAGATGAGGAAGAACAGAGTTCTGCGTTTTGGAGAATCACTGCCTCCCGGGAGAAGTCTTTTAAAGCTTATCCATATTATATATGAAGCCATTCCAAAGTTTTTTTTTAATGTTCGTGTTTTACTACGATGTTGTGAAGGAGTAAACTTTATTATTATCGGTATTTTGTACATCACCTTAATTCTAAATTAAAACGGATGGCTCCGGTCAACAAAGCAAGACGCAATACAACAGAACATATCAAAAGCTGTCCAGCTCTTTCGGGAATCGAACGCGAAGCCTGTTGCAAAGAGAGGTGAGTCCCAACCACTGAACCACGCGAAAATAAAGACTAAAAGCTCGCTATACCAGCTTCCAAATGGAAGTGGATGAAAAAAGTAAAAGCACTGATTCTGCATTAACTTTAATATCGATACGTCATGATCAAAGGAAAGGTTATCTTTGATAGCAGGGGACCGATGAGAGTGAGAGAGAGAGAGAGAGAGCGTAAATTGTTCGTTTTGACTATAAAAGCAAGTCACACAAATGTTCATGATAACTTAGGAATAACACAGAAATACGAAAATTAAAGTATGCGTTATATACTATGCACACACACACACACACACACACACACACACACACATATATATATATATATATATATTATATATATATATATATATTTAGATATATATCAGTTAACAGCTCTCCTCTCTCTCTCTCTCTTCCTCTCGCTCTCTCTCTCTCTCTCTCTCTCTCTTGTCCTAAGTTATCATGATTATTTCCTAAAAATTTTATTTGCAGTCAAGAACGAGAAATTAAAACCAATTCTCTTTCTATAGGTTCGAATCTTACGAAGGACGAAATATGGGCACTGAATTATGTATCTGTAAGTAACAGATGGGTGTGGGGAGAGAGAGAGAGAGAGAGAGAGAGAGAGAGAGAGACAAAAGGGAAATAAACGTTCGTTGCCCTGTCACAATGTATATTAATTAACGGAGCGGAATCATTTCTGAGATATCCTCTCTCTCTCTCTCTCTCTCTCTCTCTCTTGCTTTCTCAGGACTCATTGCGACCCATGGCTACACACAGTAGTCCTACGGTTCGTTGCAGGATGAAAGATTCGGTAATTTTCATTTATTTATTTATTTATTCAAAACGAGGTCGTTAACCCAACAAAATATGTAAGACAGTCCCCCGTTCATGACTGGCCTCCTAAATTGGTCACCTAAACCAGCCATTCACGGTCACTAGTTTTTCACCAGTACTTTTCCTTAGTTTTCACCCGCTTTTCCCATTTGAGTTTTCTGTAAAAGAAAACTAATATTGGGGTGGCTTTTTCTGTCCGCCCTCAGATCTTACAAACTACTGAAGCTAGAGGGTTGTAAATTGGTATGTTGATCATCCCCTCTCCAATCATCAAACATACCAAATTGCAGCCCTCTAGCTTCAGTAGTTTTTTTTTTTCATTTAAGGTTAAAGGTAACCATAATCGTGCGTCTGACAGCGCAACAACGCAGGCCACCACGGCCAACCGAGAGTTTCATGGGCCTCGGCTCACACAGCATTATACCAAGACCACCGAAAGATAGATCTATTTTCGAGGGCTTTGATCATTCCTGGAGTATACTTATGGTTTTGTGAAATATTCTTATGGTGATTTTACTTTCTGTTTATTCTTGTCCAGTTGAAATTGAATGTAGCAAAAACATGCTTCCAACAACGGAAGTTACGGATGTTATTGCCACGCTAGATGAAAGAGCCCGGGGAAATCAGTCAATCAACGTATTCCACATGGCTGATGCATAAAAATGCTTAAGTATCACATAAGGAAGCTCCTTGTTGTCCTGAGCTCGTTGTAACGACAGTTTTCAGAACTCGGTAAAATATAGTGTGACTTCAAGGCCATTTTATCTAAAGCTGCCAAGAAGCTATTACGAAACATGTTGATTTATTTTGATTTATTGGCTGACTTGTCTTCCAAAAGCTTGCATAGCCATCCTGTCAAACAAGGAAACTTATTAATTAAGACTATTAGAGAGTCTAGGTCTAGATGATGAAAATGATAAAAGGGCACTTATTTATAAAGAGGACATTTATATATTTAGTGCAATTTCCCAGATAAGAACAAAATCTCAGGTCTAACAGGAAACCTCCGACAGGCTTTTGTAACACCCTTCCCAAAAGTCCTTCTCCCCCGAAGATATGTTCCTATCTCTCCCAAAGTCTCCCTAGTCGTTGCCAGCCACGAGGCCCAGGTTCGGTCAAGTCTTCTTAAAAATCAACGCGTCATCCTGCTAACCAACAGACAAGTAAATAAACCGAATCAAAAACACAATCTTCCGTTATCTCCTTAGCGGCACGGTCTAGGTAGACCTTGCTTAACGGAGGTTAAAAGATGCTAATGCTTTATCAAAGCGCATTACACTCTTGCCTAAGTTTTTACGAAGTGTATCGTTATATATATATATATATATATATATATATATATATATATATATATTATATATATATATATATATATGTGTGTGTGTGTGTGTGTGTGTGTGTGTGTGTGTGTGTGTAACTGTGTGTGGTGTGTGTGTGTGTGTGTGTAAGTGTGTGTGTGTGTTAATTGTTTGCTTGTTTACCTTGTTATTGATAACTACTGGTACTCCATTCTGCTACTACATCTACTATTTTCATTACATCTTTGGCATTAGGCCCACTCTTAAAAACCAGAATCATATAAAATGACCGCTAACATTCTTCTCACATCTAAAATGGATGACATGTTGCTGGTTATAAGATGTTCTTGCAGCATGCCAGATCGCTCCAGCACTCCACCCCAAAAGTTCTCGCGTCGCTCCTTCTTCTTCCATGAATCTGATGATAACCTGACATGGGATGAAATCGTAACTACACAAGGAAACATAACTCGTCGGCACCATCTGTTGTTCTCGCCTTACTCGGACGTGTTAATTGGCGGTTACTTTCCGATTTTTAGCGTACTGTCTTTGAACCAGTTCACAGTCCACGCTCACGTTATTAAGACAAAAACTTACCGTGTGACCCCATTCCATCTTTTTACGATCTGCAATAACGAGTCCCGCCGTGCAATGAAGAGAATCAGCAATAACAAAAAGAGTGGCGATAAATGCAATGGTCAAAAGAAAGAACAATCAAAGATTAATAGGAGAATTACTAAATCAATTTGATGCTCTGTTACTTAACTGAACTCCACGGAGTTTCGACTCATAGCTGTTCACACGACGAATAAGAACCTTTTTACAGAAAAATAGATGATAGGAATGGCAAGATAAAAAAGGCGGCTTATAAGATATTTTTATCACATTAGCGTACATATTTTCAAACGAGTACGACATTCCTGAAAATGTCTCATCGTTATGCCAACTCATGTAGCTTAATTTGAGTAATTAGCGTTCATTCTTTTCATGTTGGTTTACCCTAACAAGTTGGTATGAGTTCTGTGTATGTTCTGTGCTTATTTCTGCCTTTACTCGAGCCCAAAAGACACTTGGGAAAGCGAGTGTAGAAAATAAAGTAGCGCAGAGCAATGCATAAGCGCTCCTTAATGTAAATGTATTGTGAGTCACACTCAATGATGATAGGAAGGCAGAGTAGAAGCTAGTCTCTTTACGAGGTTGGCCTAATTCATACGAACCAGATGAGCCAAATTATTCGTGGCATGTTGAGAGCTGGATAACAGAACACATTAAAACCACTTTAGAATTTAAGCTGAAATCGACTCATTTTTGCAAGTTGTCAGTAGGTACCATCCATTCGACGATATTTTACTACGCAGTTTTGATATCGTTGCATCTTAACCAACAAAAACCATGAATAGTTTCAGTCAATGAAAACTGTGACTATAACTCACGGGCTATGATCGGGTAAGTACTTCACTTACGTCGGTAATCGCAAATGAGAGCTCTCGGTTACCCCCTCCCCGTCTCTCTCTCTCTCTCTCTCTCTCTCTCTCTCTCTCTCTGTGTGTGTGTGTGTGTGTGTGTGTTGACGGTACTAGTTGAAGCTGAGGAGGATACATTATTATGAGCATTACTGGCTGTTGTTGTGAAGCTGATCCTTAAAGGTTGCATACTTGCGAAACAAATCCTTTCCATTTGCTTTTATTGTTAATGCAACATAAAACGGTGAAATGAAACACGAGCTATTGGGAAGTCAGGTGGACATCAAGGCATTCGGACAGTTACTGAAGAAGGACATGCAGCGCAAGTCTTGTCACATTTGCATGTTTCAGTAAATTCCAATGAATTCCAAGGTTAATGACGGGCTAAAACTACCAGAATTAATAACATTACTATGGACGCCAAGCGGACCCTCTGTGTCAGAAATTCTGTTAAATCTCTGTAAGTGCCATCGCAACCAGAGAGGTTTTCGCAGCTGTTAAGAAAAACGAAGTAACTTTGCCTTAACTAAATAAGACCGAACCTGACGCCAGGCGGGATCATCAGGAATCCTCCTCATAACGTCAAAGGCCTCTAGAGAGTGAGTGAGTGAGTCAGACAGCCTCAGAGGCGAGGAGGAATGCAATTGATACACGGCGTCCGTTGACTCTTAATTGGCGGCGGGACCGCCATATTCATCCACCATCAAGCACCAGTTCTGCGGCCGCCGAAAGGAACATTAAAAAGCTTTCCACTGACTTTCCTTCAAGCTCACCTGAGCTGATCGAAGTTCGTCCGTCGTATGAATGTGTGTCTGCCGTCAGTTTTAAATATTTGACTTCGCTAGAATCGTGGGATGAATTTCAACCAAACTTGACACAAAACATTACTGGGATTCAAATATGCTCAAAAAGGGAGATGGCATTAAAGATTTTTTCAGCTATAGACTTATGGTCGTTCAGAGGAGGCCATTAAAAATCTTCATCTCTAGAATTTAGTGAGTAGAGAAAAGGACGGCAAAGTGAAACGTGAAAAGCTTCGTAGTAAGTAGAAATCGGCAGATCTCAACGTTTTGTTCAAACTTGCCTTCTGGGCCGTAATTGGGTTATATTGGTCCAAAGTTTAGCACAAGGTTATGTACGAAAAATCTTAAAAACATTCCGCATGTACTGTAATTCAAGTTTTTTTTCAACACTATATATATTTTTTTATTTGCTTGCGAGTTTTAAAAGTCACAGGTATCCAATATATCAGTGTTTGTCCCACACATAACACCCCTTCTCTTTTTTGTCAGCATTCTTTCCATTTTGTATCTTTGTGTGTGGTAAAAATCATAGTTTTTTTTTCTAAATTGTGACTAAATTAGGACTGCTTGAACGTTAGCTTAAAAATAACCCTCTTTTATTAGTATTGCAGATGAAATATTCCGAACCGCTTATGAAAAACATTGTAGTATCTTTTCACCTGAAAACCCGCCACAACAATGGACGAGTATCTTACGCACACATTTGTGTGATCCATGTATATTCGTGTGCGCGACTGTAACGTTCCTAATTTGATTAAGTACAAAAGTCTACCAGCTATTCCCATGCAATGTTCCCTCCTTTTAACCACCACCACGGCCCCCCTCCCCCATCCATCCCTACCCAATCCCCATTCCCCCGACTAGTAGTCCATGACTTTGGGTGTGTCTGTGTGACTAGCAGAGTTGGGGAGTCGCTAGGCTTAGCCGGGTCCTAGAGTCGTGGTTGGGGATAGATGGAGCAATGCGGTGTACTCTAAATGAAGTTGATATTCTGACAGGTGCTGCTTTGCTTAGGGGGAAGATAATATATCGTTAGCGCTTGCTGTCTTTATTGGGTGGAGTTATTTGTGAATTGTTTTTCAATGTTTAATCGTTCTTTCGTCTGGATTTTGTCGTTCTGTTGATTCATCTATTTTTCACAAATGGGTATTTTGTTATGTGAAAACTTGTTTATTCAATGGTCTTTCTTATTATTGCTGTTGTGTTAGTGTTTGGATATTTGCACAATTAAATAATGGCAGTAGTAAACTAAAAGTGCTATTGGATAGTATGACATGGTTTAGAATTCTGATTTTTCTGTAATGACCTTTCACTACAACGAAATAACTTATCACTATAACTATTTTCACGATCAGTATCCCACCCTTACTTTACAGTAGTCTTTATTCAAGGCCATTAATGAAATTTTTAAAAGTCTTCACATGCATATGTGCAGGTGTCTTCGCACGTGCTGCGTCATGAATCAACATTAATCGGCAGCCTTTTTACAATTAGCTCCTACTGATCATAAGCGCACAAGACAGCTTAGGACGATGCCATGGCCTATACGCCTACAACTATCCTTATTATTATTGACCCCTGAATAAAACCTTGTAGGATTTATTTAGCCTTGCCCTTTGAAAGATGTAGATAAAGCGCCTCAGTGGCGTGGTCGGTATGGCGTCGGCTTGCCACCTCGGTGGGCGCGAGTTCGATTCTCGGGCATTCCATTGAGGAGTGATAGATGTGCATTTCTGGTGTTAGAAGTTCAATCTCGACGTGGTTCGGAAGTCACGTAAAGCCGTTGGCCCTGTTGCTGAATAACCACTGGTTCCATGCAACGCAAAAACACCATACAAACAAACAAGAAGGATGTAGACATTATATGAATTAGGAGAGCGGTAAATCACCTTCTCTCCTCAGGAGAAAGGACGTTTGATGTAGTGCAGAAGACGGGGAAATCTCTGATGAGGAATACATATTCATAGTCTGGTTGGTTGATTCAAGAGTTTGCTATGTCAATGATAGCACAGGTAGGCCTACGTTCGTTGGTTAGGACTAATCTCTTTAGTGTGCTCCCTATTCTTTCTCGTGACAAAACATCTAACTAATCTAAACCTCACACTAAGTTAGATTCAGTCTTTTCTTCTGCGTTGCCTTCCTTTCTAAAGTATCATACAGGCCTAAACTCCACGTTCAACTTCTTCCATTGACTACTTTCAAGCAAAACTTAGCATAATTCTTCTCCGCTCGATTTCTCGTGTTAAATTTAGTGGAATGATTTTATTAGCATGCTTCAGACACTCGGTTATTCTATGTGAACAGGCCAGTTGCACGGGACCCTTGGGAAAGGGTACTACCCTAGCAAAATTAATGAGGCTTCTACTCATGCAAGCTGCTATGAATCTCACAGACAAATGCTGATCCCTTCATAGGTATTTAATCCATTCTGGTTCCTGCATCGGGGTCTGATCCCGGTTGTTAACCTCAGTACAACTACGCGAGTGTCTGCATCAAAATTCGACTCCAGTTCTCGACATCAGGACAATGGACTGTCGAAACAAGGAGATAAACCGTTGAATGGCAGTGGATAGGACAGAGTCCCTGTGCATAAGAGATGAGCTTTCTATCAAGCATAATAAGACACAGGAGTGACCTGACGATACTGAGAGGCCCAGAAAAGGAATGCATTCTTACAAAAACTGTAGGGTTTGAGGGTCCCTGCATTGATGATGCAGGCAAAAGCCTCATGTCGGAGGCTAAGAGAAATAAGCTGAAATAAGCGTAGCAGTGTAACCTGAAATAGCACCAAGTTATCACGATGTTGAAATAGGGGGGGGAAGGTCCTGCTCTCGTTTAAAGGCCTACCTTGAGTGATGGTTTGTTGGGTTTGAGGGAAAACAATGACAAACCATTCGGGTTCGTTACTGGAGATGGCCTGTCTCCACCTACAGATTTTCCTGGTTTTTAAAAAGTTTTTCAGTTTAAGTTTACAGGCTTTGACTTCCCAACTCAAGGAATACGTTGTACTGGGAATGTTTCTGTTGCAAAAAAATGAAATTGCTGATGTTAGATACTGACGTGATGACACTGTGAGATATGCTTACCTTAAAGCAGAAGTATATAAGAAAAGATGAACACTATAGTATTTTGTCTGACACTGGTTTGCAGAGTCTTTCCAGACAGGAACTCTCTCATCTATAGGTGGCCGGAAATGAAGTCACAGGAGTAAAAGGTCATAATTTGGGTCTAGGGAAAAAAGCCACATTAATTCATGGTGGCCGGTATTATAGATAGGGAAAAGTTCACAATATTTCTTAGTGGGTCATTGTCTTTATGATATTTACAGTTTTTCTTTTATGTTTATATGGTAATGCCCCAACGAGCTTGTGCTAAACATACCGGGAAAGACTAATGTGACTTTTTCCTGTGATATCTTTTTTAACCTGTGACTTTTTTTTCCTGTGATTTTTTTTAACCTGTGACTTTATTTTCTGTGATTTTTTTTAACCTGTGACTTTTTTTTCTGTGATTTTTTTCAACCTGTGACTTTTTCCTGTGATTTTGTTTAACCTGTGACTTTTTTTCTGTGATTTTTTTTTAACCTGTGACTTTTTTTCCTGTGATATCTTTTTTAACCTGTGACTTTTTTTCCTGTGATATCTTATTTAACCTGTGACTTTTTTTCCTGTGATTTTTTTTAACCTGTGACTTTTTTTAACCTGTGACTTTTTTTCTGGGATTTTTTTTAACCTGTGACTTTTTTCCTGTGATATCTTTTTTAACCTGTGACTTTTTTTCTGGGATTTTTTTAACTTGTGACTTTTTTTTACCTGGATTGTTTTTTTTACGTGTTCGTGTTTAGGCTTAATTTGCAGGTATTTCTGTGCCACAACTCGTTGCTCAAGTCAAGGATCAGTAGAGGTACAATGGGAGGGGCCCTTATCGATAGCCTTCATTTACAATCACATGATAGTTTATCTTATCACATTAAGCTGAGTATTTTCATAGCTTTGTGATTCTTTGTTTTAGGGTGATTGGTTTAAAAAAAAATTTTGGGGTTTCTTATGTTCTAACTATGCAACATGAAGTGAAGTTTACTTCCAGGCCCTAGTCAAATGAATGTTTGAATGTTTGAATATCTTAGAATGAGGAGAAGTTTTCATATTCTATTTATTTCCATTATTTTTGGTCTAAAATATGGAGAACTTTGTCATTTTTTCTGCTTTTTAAGACTTGTTACTTTCTAATGAGGAAGTTTCTTTTTCTTTTTTTATCATGTTTACTAAGATTTATATCATAATAAGGTTAGTTTCCTTTCTTTTTTTTATTTTAAATTGTCCTTTTTTGGTCTTTGGGTAATTATGAAATACTTCTTTCCGACTTATCCATCAGAGAAAGCTGGGATTTGCATTTGAAACGGCTCTCTAAAGGCCTCAACAGACGATTAAGTTGTCAGAGCAAGGCCTAGTAAGAGCCAATTAACCTTGGCGCTTGCTAGCATGGGCGTTTTCCTCTCGGGAGCAGCCCATAACACGAATACGTTTTCTGATATCTTTCAGTGCCTTGCCGCCAAACTTTGAGCGCGGCGTTCATTCCGTCGTCAACCTTTTGAGCACGACTTTACTTTGACACCAGATTTTTAGTACTAGTTTTATTTTGCCACCAAACTGAAGTAAAAACTCTTTGCAGCCACCCTAGACTAAAATGCAAAGTTTTGGGGATGCAATATCGCCGTTAAAGAAACGGATGTACCCAAGAGGTGTTATAGAAAACTTGGAAGTTCCTCAAATATGCCACTTATCCATTTACACAGACTATCATTATTACAACTCATGTTATGTGATTGATGTCTCCGTAGCAGCAGTAGCGGTGATAGGTCTAGGACTTTCGCGCCATACGAATATTCGTTGGTCTCCTTCAAGACCTTTGATTATCATTAGTTTCTTATGTAATTACAGCAGAAATAGTGTTAGGAACACCACCATCATCATCGTAATCATCATCATATTCACCAGCTGCAGCCATAGCAGCAGTGCTAGTTATACTAGTACTAGTTATTCAAGTAATAGTAGCCGACCAGGCAGTTATACGTATTTCTAACCCTCTGCCTCGAAGCGCTTATATGCAAGATTCTCTCTCTCTCTCTCTCTCTCTCTCTATTCTTTCTATCCTTTCCCTCCTCTCTCTCTCTCTCTCCGACAATACGTCCTAATCTTCGGGCATCTGCCTGATGACCCAATAAAAGATAACGAGCGGTTATCATGCGTTTATTCAAGTCCAGCCAACTAAAGCAGGGATCACAATTGCTTTTTTAGTTGTTTTGAACTGAATAATTTCATTGTCGATAAAAAAGTAATATTTAGATGTCGAATTTAGGTAAGTGATAAGGTTCCTTAAGTAAATTTCAGATTTATGTTTATACAAAAAACAGATAGTTGATTCACAAAAACTTCAAGCACACAGGGAAATTATCCAGGATGAAGAAGAGAGAGAGAAGGAGAGAGAGAGGGAGGAGAGGAGAAGAGAGACTGACTTGACGGGATGGAAAAAAAAAGGGCAAGAAAACTTAAGCGCCGATCAAGCTCAGATGCCCAGGAAGCGATATACTATTCTATTCGTAAAAATATAAGTTTAAGAGGTATTTAAAACAAATCTCTCTCTCTCTCTCTCTCTCTCTCTCTCTCTCTCTCTCTCTCTCTCTCTCTCTCTCTCCTGGAAAATAGTCACACTCCGCCTCAGATTCTTTGAGGAATTCCGGTGCCGATCTCAATGAGACTATATATAGCTTCCTCTGAAGCAGACATCTGCTGGTATTTTGTTTCTGTTACGGTTAATCAATTTTTGAAACTATCCTCTGATAATAAAGTCATCATGCATTCGTTAATATCTCTGCTTCCAAACAAGTTTCTGTGTGTGTGTGTGTGTGTGTGTGTGCGCGCGCGTGTGTGTGTGTGTGACAATATGGTACATGTGCGTTTCTTTCTCCTTGCGCTGGAGTAATTCCGGGAAATGGTTAGTTTCAAGGCTTGAATTTTTCTTATGGTTCTATTTTTTTTTTCTTTCTTTTTGTGAAGGCAGAAGAGAATGCCTTTCCGTTGTAAACAAGGTGAAAAATCCGCACAATTTGAATTTGTGTATTAATGAACACTTCTCTTGGATGTAGGAAGAGGGGATATATATAAGTGTGCGTATTGAAGTATTGAGCTTGGAAATGCTGCTCCAGTACAGACATGAATGGTATCTCCTGTTTGCAAGCGCACTGTGGGCAGTGAGTGATCGAAATTGAGCGTCCCGGTAAATGGGTCAGCTGCAACAACCTTTTCCAACCGGATGGCAAATCTTCCTTATATGAAAATTCAGTTCCAGTCACGGCAAAAGGGACGCGTTGCATGTGACGTCATCAATCCTGATACTTTCATCTCCCTCGCTCTTCTGGATCCAGGTCCTAATCCTAATAGTCGACATCGGGTGAACAATCATTGATTACAGTAAAAGTAACCAAAAACTATTATTATGATAATACTTATACTATTTTCTTAGAAATCCACAGCTATATTGGAAATGCCATTAAAAGTAGGAGTATGAAATACGGAGATCCTGTCGTCGCGTTTGCTACACTGTGGTAACCAATAGTGGACGCTGAACTTTAGTTCCCGCTGAAGACGATTGTCATAAAAAATCGTAAGGTATTTACCGTAAGCTCAAGAAAAAAAACGGACAATACTCTTAAATTCGATACAATTTAACAACGCCTGGTTGGAGCATTACTCAAATAAGGAATCGCCAACAAATGCCAGGTTGCTACCATATTCTTTGCACCACTGATTTCTCGATCGCCGGGATTAATCAACACTGGCTCAGGTCAGTACTAGGATGGCTGACTGTTAATGATAGCAAGACATTTTTTGGGACATCAGTTTCTGTGAACAGAAGGTTATTATATATTGTAAAACGAGTGTTCACTTAGCGACTGCAGAAAGCTGAATAATGAATGCCCATTGGTCGCGAAGTTTCTTGGCTGATATTTGCAACATTGATTTAGTGACGCAATACTCTGCAACACTTCCTACTTTTTTCCTGTTGTGGAATTTGCCTCGTTTGTTCATTGATTAAACACCAACGTGCATTCCAAGTTTTGATTCGTCAGCTCTCTCTTTCGATGTATGCTTGCATGTATGTATGTATGTACTACTTCCACGCAATTTACGTGAGAGATAGTGTTTGTTGAAGGGACAACTGCTGTTGATTGGTTGCAAAACCGCTCCAATATGCATGTCTGCTCACGTGTTTTGCAATAAAGCCATTTTTTTCGAAGGAGCAACTGCAGTGTTATTCCGCTTGTAACTAAATCAACCACTCCAGTTACAGGCGGACAAACTCAGTAATGCATAAATATTCATGTTTACACCTGTTCCTAAAAGGGAGTTGTCTCTTGGGCAAGCAAAGCGCATGTGAGAGGAATACTGCTTGGGTATGAAAAAACCTGTACTATATATTCAGAAAGCCTCAGGTGGCCCCGATTTGCCTTAGCTCGATGGAGAAATTATACGCATGTTCAGACATCCATATCGTATTTATTTTTTGTCTTCTTTTCTGTATAGCTGGCAAAGTTCAAGTAGCAATGAGGCGTCTCCTGTTCGTTACGAAACTCAAGAAACATCCTTGGTCTCTGCCAAGTAAAAAAAAAAAAAAAAAAAAAAAAAAAAAAAAAAAAAAAACACCGCTAAAAACATAATCAGAAAAACAATGGTCTAGTCGTCGTGTGTAACCATAGCTGTTGTTTAGCCAGTTCACAAAAATAACTAAGATAAGGTAAATAAGAAAATATACATCGAAACTAAATACCTCCAGTAGTACGGCTGCACTTGAAACCTGGGCTAAAGTAGTGATAGTAATAAATACCAAATACAGTTGTTGATGCAACGTTTCAATATTCGTAGGGAAAGATTGTTGGCGGAGATATGGAATATATAATATATATATATATATATATATATATATATATATATATATATATATATATAATATATTTATATATATATATATATATATATATATATATATATATATATATATATATATATACCTATGCTTCTGTACAGCCTCTGACGACCCTTGCTAGAAGGCACGCTTAAGCATGCTGTCCTTTATTTATTTATTAATTGTTTTATTAACCGATTATTTATGCACTAGAGTATATATATATATATATATATATATATATATATATATATATATATATATATATATTATGTGTATGTGTGTCTCTTTGTGTGTGTCTGTGTGCTAGCTCTTTCCACAAGACTATGCGCTTAGCAATTTGGTGATTATTGCTGACATTTATACCGTGATAAAGATATTACTGGTGTTAACGTTTAGAAAGTTCGTAGAATCGACCACCACAGGAACGATTGTAAATCTTGCATCTCTTTATCATTTCTAAGTCGTGCTGACTAAAACAACAGATAACGGATGGCTACTTAATATTGCTGTACATTTATCTGCTTCGGTACGTTTACAAAATGTAGTAAATTAATGTGATTGAACTGATATTGCGGCTGATGTTCAACGAAAACTGAGTACATTGTTACGCTACATAAAATCAAATGCTTTATCGATTCATTTATATTTCTTAATTGGGAATGTGAAAATGGTGAGGAAGAGAGTTAACTAGTTGATGGATATTATGGTGACGGTGGGAGCTGTTGCAGGTTGTAAGTAGTACTACATTTGATCATTCCTTGACTGCAAGGTATATATACCATACCTTGTTTGACTGAAGCACAAATCAAGATAGATACGAGTTGGAGAGTAAGGGGGCGAGAACATGTCCATAAATGCAGCTAAGATAAGTGAACAGGACAAGATAGAAGAGAGAAGAGCATATAAAGAGAAAGTGGATGGAAAATGGGTTATTGGGGAAGATGAAGAAGCAAACGGGAGGACTGGAAGAGAGAATGAAAACAGAAGACCACATCATGTGCAGGTATCCAAGACAATTGATAGGCTAGTCAAGATGAACTTTTAAAAAAAGGTTACTAATAAAGATAAAGAAATGACCAAACACTTTAGGAAAAATAATATCTTTTTTTTCACCGGGGAAGTAACGAGAGAAAGGTGTAATACAGTGGTAAATGAGTGGCTGATAATAGTTTGCAAGGTATGTCTGAATGTGGGATACATTTAAAAGGAATGAATGAGAGGAGTAACTGTTCTACAGGATAAAGGTAAAAGCAACGGATGCGACTTTAAGTATTCTGATTCAGAAATTAAAACACATAACAAGGACTAATAAGATGGGAAAAGTGCACAGGTTGAGACTAAGAAAGCGGTTGTATACATCAATTTTTTATTATGAAACATTGGATGGGCTTGAAAGTAAAATTAAACAATTGTATGTGCCATACATACAATTGTATGATAGAAAAGCAATGTTAAGGGTGTTAAAATGTATAATTAGTGGACACTTTATGCAAGGACAAAGTTGTGGGATAAGAAAATGAGCCATGAATGGAGTGTGGAAAGGTTGATGTTTATAAAGGATATAATCTTGATTGGGGATGGTGACTAGGCTAGTTAAAGAGTTTGAGTGTTAACAAGCGAAGAAAGTTGGCTATAACTGTCAGTTAGAGTAAAGTTATAAGGGCAAATAGGAACCAGGATGATGGAGCTATGACCGTCGATATAGACACGGAAATTGAAGCAACTGATTCTCACGAGTATTAGGGATTAAATACGACGAATGTCTGTAGGATGAGAGAAGAGGTGAGCACAGAATAAGTGAAAGAAGAACAGTGTAGTAGCGTGTATTTGCAAACTATTAGGTAGAGGCCTGAATTGTCTACGAAAGCCAAAATGGGATTGAAGTATTGTGGAAGCAACACTGGAAATGGCGTGTGGATGTCAAATGCGAACGAAAGAATAAATAAGTTGCAGCTGTTAAGTTGAACTCTTTGAGTAATATATAAGTGGAGTGAGGCGAACTGACAGGATGAGAAATGTGGGGAATAGTATAATAGTATAAGAAGTGAGGAAAAGGTTAGTGTAGGTGAAAGAATGGACCAGAGGATTCTTAGATGGTTCGGTTGTTCGGAAAGAATGGATGAAAAGTGTATAATTCAGAAGTGTCAAGGGGAAGGAAGTGAGAAAGACCTAGCAAGGTCTGGATAGATCGGGCGAATTTTTGTAGAGCCAACCCCTGTCAGGGTATGGTTGTTCTGTAGAGGTAGATTTAGGATCAATTAATAAAACAGAATACCGAACAATAAAAAATGGAGGGCATATATTGCACGATAAATACTTTCGTTGTTATACAGTGGAGTTACTTTCAGAACCTCAATGGTCGTACTTGTACCTTTTAAAAACCTTTGGGTAGTTTTGACGATGGCCTTGTTAGCAAGTCAGAACTCAGAAGTCTCATAAAAAAGCAAGAAGAAGTTTTGTAAACAAAACAAATTTGCCATAGGTATACAACACGCTGACCTAGCAGGTGACTAGTAGTTATATATACTAGTATTCATATTGTTGATTTTGTCTAAATTATGTAATTGTATTGTTTTTATATTCAACAGATAATTTATAGCCCATTATACATTTCATATGAAAATTAAAAACTATGAGATTATCGTAGAACGTTTAGCAATCATAGCCGGGTGAATGCCAGCCTTGTCTTACCTTAGCCCTATTGTAGCACGTCACCTATTCACAGTCCAGTAAATTTACTAACGTTAGATTATGCTAGCAAATACACCCATAGCTAATAGGGTAACTAGTAACTGGAGATGGCTTAAAATACTCACTCCCGAGGCAGGTGTTCCATTCTAGATTTTAGGCAGTGGCTACTTGGGTAAACAACCGAGTGGACTACCTGGGCCAGTCTTGCCCGCTTGTTGAGCCACTCACCTTCCAGAAAAAGTACTTTAACACATCCTGACACCAGAGATGGACACCAGTCATGAGTCATCAGTTGTAGAAGCTACACCTCGAGACCTCTACTTTCCTCTCGAAATGGAATTTTTTTCCAATGTACAGAATAATGTTATAATTTAAGATTAATCAGAGGTTAATGAAAGTCTAGCCATGCGCGGAGCTCCGTGCAAACTTAACTCCATGACACTTTCGAAATTTCTACTTAAAACACCTTTATGTGTAGAAGATTGACTCCATCTCGATGTTTGCTGAGTCACTTGTGTCAATAAATTTTCCATTTCCTGTGCTAAATCCGCATAGACGCTGGGACACTTTCTTCACAATAATTAAACGATGAAAACTCGGTACTTTTCGGGAGGAAGAAGAAGAAGAGTGCGCTAGATAATTTTGAAATTATTAGTTAAACCCCAGTGTAAGGTTATGAATTACATAGATTTATTACATATTAATGATGATTAATTTGAAAATATTTGTTGTTGAAAAAGTAACTAGATTCCTTACACAAATGTCAACGGTTTTGCCATGAGCAATAGCTATGATGATGTTCATGCTTTCTTATTTTTTATCAGTGTTGCCAATTGGTATGTGTTTACCATCCAAACTGGATGTAAGACTTCCACAAAACTGTGGAAATAAATGAAATTAGCTTATCTATTTGTAGTCTATATACATAAATATTGGAGCAATTTTATCATTATTGCATTACTATGACAACTAGAATTCATGGAAACAGCTTGTAAATGCATCGACGTTTGTGTGAATCTCCACTAAATTGGCAACTATGAAATTTTAATATTCCTAGCATGCAAACATTAAAGGTTACATTTGTTTCAGGCATAGGTACAATTATTGAAAATAAAAAAAGTCAAAATAGTAATATAGATTTAAATAAATGAAAAGTGATCAAATAAATACAAAATTTTTGTCATAAACAAATCACTGATCGGTTGTCTGCTCGCTGGTGCTTTTGGCAGGCAGATGTACAGGGTGTCCATAAAGTCCTAATACCATTACAAATATTTATTGCTCAGATACTGTATATAACAGAGTAATGCAGTTTATTGTAGAATGTTCTACATTCAAGTAACATCGAGAGGACTTCATTCTTCAAAAAAATTGCATTACTCTGTTATATGGTTTCTGAGCAATAAATACTTGTAATGGTATATATACTGGGCCTTTTTGGAGACCC